>NC_048582.1:54379478-54581978 GCF_013265735.2 Oncorhynchus mykiss | reverse complement strand
TGCTCCAGGCCGGATGGGCCCAGCCTTCCCCAGCGTAGCCTGCTCCAGGCCGGATGGACCCAGCCCAACAAAACCCCAGTTTCATTTCATCAACTGCCGTTTCCCATGGACCACTGCTCCACAAGTGGACGGAGCGTTCCAACCATTTGGAGAGATTGATATTTTTCACTCCCTTTTTTCTTTCTTTGTTCCTCTTTCTTTCTTTCTTTCTTTCTTTCTTTCTTTCTTTCTTTCTTTCTTTCTTTCTTTCTTTCTTTCTTTCTTTCTTTCTTTCTTTCTTTCTTTCTTTCTTTCTTTCTTTCTTTCTTTCTTTCTTTCTTTCCCCTCTCTCCCTCTCTCTCGTTCTCTGGCAGCATGCAGTATTCATCATCCTCTCTGCCTGCATGACTGACGTACAGGTCTGATGGGTCCTGTGCTCCTTCAAATGAGACCCCTAATCCAGAAATCACAGCCATGAAAAAAATAGAGTAGGGTTGATATTATGAGTCACTATAAACACTATAAACATAGATTCATAGTCCTTTATATATCCATATAGATTCAAAGTCCTTCATATAATCATATAGATTCATAGTCCTTCATATATTCATATAGATTCATAGTCCTTTATATATTCATATAGATTCATAGTCCTTTATATATCCATATAGATTCAAAGTCCTTCATATAATCATATAGATTCATAGTCCTTCATATATTCATATAGATTCATAGTCCTTTATATATCCATATAGATTCATAGTCCTTTATATATCCATATAGATTCATAGTCCTTTATATATTCATATAGATTCATAGTCCTTTATATATTCATATAGATTCATAGTCCTTCATATATTCATATAGATTCATAGTCCTTTATATATTCATATAGATTCATAGTCCTTCATATATTCATATATAGTGCAATGCAAAAGTATTTGCCCCCTTTCTAATTTCCTCTACTTTTGCATATTTTTATACTGAATGTTATCAGATCTTCAACCAAAACCTAATATTAGATAAAGGGAACCAGAGTGAACAAATAATACAACAATTACTTATTTATTTCATAAACAAAGCTATGCAACACCCGATGCTCCTGTGTGAAAAAGTAACTCAATAACTGGTTGTGCCACCTTTTAACTGCAGTGACTGGATGACTGCAACCAAATGCTTCCTGTAGTTGTTGGTCAGTCTTTGTGTCTTTGTGGAGGAATTTTGGCCCACTCTTCCATGCAAAACTGTAACTCAGGGACATTTGTGGGTTTTCAAGCATGAATTGCTCGTTTCAAGTCCTGCCACAACATCTTAATTGGGATTAGGTCTGGACTTTGACAAAGCCATTCCAAAACTTCAAATTTGTTGCTTTTTAACCATCTTCATGTAGACTTGATTGTGTGTCTTGCTGCATGACCCAGCTGCACCCCAGCTTCAGCTCACAGACGGAGGACCTGACATTCTCCTGTAGAATTCTCTGATACAGAGCAGAATTCATGGTTCCTTCTATTAAGGCAAGTTGTCCAGGTCCTGAGGCAGCAAAGAATCCCCAAACCATCAGACTACCACCACCATGCTTGACCGTTGGTATGAGGTTCTTACTGTGGAATGCAGTGTTTGGTTTTCACCAGGCATAATGGGACCCATGTCATCCAAAATGTTAAACTTTTGAATCATCTGTCCATAGAACATTCTTACAAAAGTCTTGATGATCATCCAGATGCTTTTTGGCAAACTTGTGTTAACTTTTTGTTTCAGCAACTTTGGTGGATGCGTGACCAGGCCAGCCCAGTACACCTTACAGTGACCAGGCCAGCCCAGTACACCTTGTGTGTGTGTGTGTGCGTGCGTGTGCGTGTGTGTGTTGGTGTGTGCGCGTGCGTGTGCGTAGGTGTCATTTCCAGGCTGTGTGTGTGTGTTGGTGTGTGCGCGTGCGTGCGTTTGCGTAGGTGTCATTTCCAGGCTGTGTGTGTGCTCATGTGTAAACGTACGTGTGTCTCTATTCAGGATGTTCTCAATGGGTGGTGGAGGACCTGTCAGCAGCTGCAGCTGTGACCACATGATTACCTGAGTCCCTTCAATGTAAACGCCACAGTTTAGATTGAAATATGAGTGCCAGGCTGAACGCCACTAGACAATGTGTTGAGGAAGGGAGCGGGGAGAGAAAACAAACTTCCACCATGCTCCGAGGATCTGGTTTAAGTTTCAGCCATTCAGAGCAGAAACACACGAACACACACACACACAGCCACGGCGGTGGGTTGGAGCCTGGGAACATGCAGAGAGAGGGTCCTGTGTCAATAAGGAACAGTGGTGGGCCACAATAGGGCCTGCCTCAGACCACACCGCTGACAGACACCCACACAAAGGAGCCTGAAAGGACTCCCCCGCCATTCTCACACACACCAAAGAATGGGTCAGTGTGTGGCTGTGGTGGCGGGCTGCCCAGGGCTGTTTGATGAGTGTGTGTTTGTGTGTACATACGCACACACAAACACCCAAGACGGACGCGGATGGACACACGCATGCACGCACGCACACACGCACGCAAAACACACACACACACACACACACACACACTGAACACATAAACAAACACCCATACTTACAAAAGCAACATAGAAATGTCCTCATGTAAAGAAATTTACAGTAGTCCTAATTGTCAAACCCAGCAACAGGTTATTGCTGAGATCATTGCAGGAGTTCACAATAATATATAACCACTAAACTAACTTTGAATGTTGTGTAACACAAACATTTATCTAAGGATAAATTATAGAAACTCCCCTTCACATAATGATGAACTATTTCTGTGTCTGTGAGTGTTGGCAGTGCTGAGATGACCAAACCAGAGATGTGTTGACTTACTGTAACCAAGGAGCTGTAGCTAGCTCTATGTCCTTGCTGAATGTCTATGGTTGTAACACAGAGGATAAAGAGGTGAAGTGCTGCCACCTTGTGGCGAGGATAAAACATTAATCACTGAATGATTATTTCCCAACCTAACCACTAGATTGCAGCATTGAGTCTTATGCAACTTTCCAATTTGGGTGTAAAGCTTGATTCCTCCCTCACCTTTGACAGCCAACAGTGTAAAGCGTCTTCCTATCACCTCAAGAACATTGCCAAACTCTGTCCCACCCTCACTCAGTCTGATGCAGAGAAGTTGGTCCATGCCTTTATCTCCTCAAGGCCGGACGACTGCAACACACCCTTAATCGGGATCCTTGGCAGGATTCTCTAGAAGCTCCAATACATCCTGAACACCCTCCACCAAACACCCTCCATCAAACACCCTCTACCCTCCACCCTCCACACTCCATGAAACACCCTCCACCCTCCATAAAACACCCTCCATCAAACACCCTCCACCCTCCATCAAACACCCTCCATCAAACAACCTCCATCCTCCATCAAACACCCTCCACCCTCCATCAAACACCCTCCATCAAACACCCTCTACCCTCCATCAAACACCCTCCACCCTCCATCCAACACCCTCCATCAAACACCCTCCATCAACCTCCATCAAACACCCTCCACCCTCCATCCTCCATTAAACACCCTCCATCCTCCATCAAACACCCTCCATCCTCCATCAAACACCCTCCATCTTCCATCAAACACCCTCCACCCTCCATCAAACACCCTCCACCCTCCATCCAACACCCTCCACCAAACACCCTCCATAAAACACCCCCCATCCTCCATCAAACACCCTCCATCCTCCATCAAACACCCTCCACCCTCCATCAAACACCCTCCACCCTCCATCCAACACCCTCCACCCTCCATTAAACACCCTCCACCAAACACCCTCCATAAAACACCACCCATCCTCCATCAAACACCCTCCATCCTCCATCAAACACCCTCCACCAAACACCCTCCATCAACCTCCATCAAACACCCTCCATCAAACACCCTCCATCCTCCATAAAACACCCTCCATCCTCCATCAAACACCCTCCATCAAACACCCTCCATCAAACACCCTCCATCCTCCATCAAACACCCTACATCAAACACCCTCCATCCTCCATCAAACACCCTCCATCCTCCATCAAACACCCTCCATTAAACACCCTCCTCCAAACACCCTCCATCCTCCTTCAAACACCCTCCACCCTCCATCAAACACCCTCCATCCTCCATCAAACACCCTCCATCAAACACCCTCCATCCTCCATTAAACACCCTCCTCCAAACACCCTCCATCCTCCTTCAAACACTCTCCACCCTCCATCAAACACCCTCCATCCTCCATCAAACACCCTCCATCCTCCATCAAACACCCTCCAAACACCCTCCATCAAACACCCTCCATCCTCCATCAAACACCCTCCATCCTCCATCAAACACCCTCCATCCTCCATCAAACACCCTACATCAAACACCCTCCATCCTCCATCAAACACCCTCCATTAAACACCCTCCTCCAAACACCCTCCATCCTCCTTCAAACACCCTCCACCCTCCATCAAACACCCTCCATCCTCCATCAAACACCCTCCATCAAACACCCTCCATCCTCCATTAAACACCCTCCTCCAAACACCCTCCATCCTCCTTCAAACACTCTCCACCCTCCATCAAACACCCTCCATCCTCCATCAAACACCCTCCATCCTCCATCAAACACCCTCCAAACACCCTCCATCAAACACCCTCCATCCTCCATCAAACACCCTCCATCCTCCATCAAACACCCTCCATCCTCCATCAAACACCCTCCATCCTCCATCAAACACCCTCCAAACACCCTCCATCAAACACCCTCCATCCTCCATCAAACACCCTCCATCCTCCATCAAACACCCTCCATCCTCCATCAAACACCCTCCATCCTCCATCAAACACCCTACATCAAACACCCTCCATCCTCCATCAAACACCCTCCATTAAACACCCTCCTCCAAACACCCTCCATCCTCCTTCAAACACCCTCCACCCTCCATCAAACACCCTCCATCCTCCATCAAACACCCTCCATCCTCCATTAAACACCCTCCTCCAAACACCCTCCATCCTCCTTCAAACACTCTCCACCCTCCATCAAACACCCTCCAAACACCCTCCATCAAACACCCTCCATCCTCCATCAAACACCCTCCATCCTCCATCAAACACCCTCCATCAAACACCCTCCAAACACCCTCCATCAAACACCCTCCATCCTCCATCAAACACCCTCCATCCTCCATCAAACACCCTCCACCCTCCATAAAACACCCTCCATTCTCCATCAAACACCCTCCACCCTCCATCACTGGTTCCTGCCTCATTCAGGATTAAACTCAAAACCCTCCTGCTGACTTTCCAGTGCATTAATGGAAATGCCCCTCCTTATCTCCAAGAACCCCTCTCCCTCAATAACCCCACCCGCACCCTCAGGTCAAACGATAGCCTGCTCCTCCATGTCCCCAGGACCAAGCTTCGTCAGGACGGCTGCGCACAACCAACGTTCATTATGGTGTGTCCTGTCCTTTACAGAGAGGTGCAAGACTATAAAGTGATGTGATTAAAAAACATTTAAAAATTAAACAGAGATTAAGTTTAAGCATTATCAAAGTTTTATTTTTTTAAATGTATTATAGAGGAACAGTAGTACAATTGAAACAGAAAAAGGAGAATTTAATTTTGAAAACCTTGAAAAAACATATAAAGAGTAACCTGACTTGTTTTGTGTTTGGGGTTGAGCCCAAGAAAGGCCCATTGGTTTTGCATCACTGTAGTTTGAAAAGAGAGTTGAAAAATACACCTTTAAAAAAAGCTTGTTTCTGTATTAGTGTTTTGTTTGTTTTGTCCATTATAGTACAGCATAATAAAATCTAAAACAATACATCTTGAGATCATCGGTTGTACAGTAAGGGAGTCAAAGGATAGTATAAAAACCAGAAACAGGGTGGTTAAATGGATAAGCACAGGTGTGAGCACACACACACACAGACCCAGAGAGGAGAGAGAAAGGCTAGGGTTGTGTTCATTAGGGCACAACGTAGCAACGCATTTTGCAACGGAAAACAAAAACCAGTGTTTCTTATTGGACAAGTACAGATAGCAAAGCACCTCCCCGTTTCACTCGTTTTCCGTTGTGTGCCTTCTGAATGCAACCAAGACACGACACAAAGCCAGGCCAAGGTTTTAAACAAGCTGACTGCAGCGGACTGTGTGTTTCATTAAGTAAAATCAACTACTTACATTTTTTTCCCCACAGTGATTTGAAGGTAAATGATATTTTACAAACAGGGATGAGAAACTTACTATAGGTTTCCTTTAAATACATTTCCACTTTGAGAAAAGGGAGATCAAACATTTCTGTATAATTGTAGCACTTCAATATATATCCACTGCATATGGACAGAAACTGCTGTTCCTACATTTCAAACAATCCATATTTCTTATAAAATATGTTCTTAATGAAATAAAAAGGAAAAGTAAATACATCTTTGTAAAGGACAAATAAAACTATATATGTATCTAAGGTAAAGTGAATGATTTTTTTTTTTTATAAAAACATTTAAATCTGACGATTACATACACAAGCAAGGATCTACACACTATAGAATTTACCTGGCTTTTTTAATACATCATCTCAACAATAATAAACTATTTTGTTTGGACAAACAGATAGAAATTAACAGTCTTGATTGCATTTTGGAGTCAATATAATATTAAATAACAAAATGTCTTAAAAAAATGTTCCGCACGGAAGAGAAAAGACTGTCTTAATATTGTTCCATTCAGACCTTCTTTGGGGAAGCAAACAAAGACTAAATGATTTTCATGAACGCCAAACAAAAATAAGTAAGTGCATGTCTATGATGGCCATAGAGCTTCACTTTATATCTAACAAAGTGTTTTCCTACCTGGCAGACAAAATAAAAGGACTTAAACAAATTCAATAAAAACTGATTGTAAAAATATCATTACTTTTGAAAATGGAGTTTCTCTTTCAGAGGTCATAAATCACATATTATGATCTATCGGCACTCTTCAAATACCACCTTACACCCAACGTTCAAGTTAATAATAGCATATATATATATATACTCAGTACCTAACATAAACCATGTATATGTATATATATATATATATATAAAGTTATCTTCTTAACTTAGGTCCAGTACTGTCGGTAGTTCTCCAAAATGGTATGTGAGTGTGTGAGCATTAAATAAGAAAAGACAATAGCAAAACAGTGTTCTATAGAGAGCTGATTAATACATATAACTGAGTCATTTCAAGCTTCATGATTAGAAACATCATATACAGCCGTAGGTCCAGTATTTTGCGACATAAGCATTACAGCACCAATCATTTCCATCATTTGGCAAAATTCAAGCTTTAAATTAATGTCAAAATGCTTTATAAAGTGTTACTGTGTGGTGCTGTGATTCATACAAAGCAAGCAAATAACAATTCCCCGTATACTTTCACTGCTTTTTTATGAATCACTTTCTATTTTCTCTCTGCTTTATAAGGGATACAACAAGATTTTGGTAATGAGGCCTTATCTACTTTCCCAGAGTCCGATGACGTCGTGAATACTATTTTTTGTCTCTGTGTCCATTATGAAGGAAGTTACTGTCGAGAGCCAATGCTAACCAGCGTTAGCGCAATGACAGGAAGTCTATGGGTATGTGCTAGCAGGTGAGTAGATACCCATAGACTTCCAGTCATTGTGCTAAAGTTAGTTAGTATTGACTAGTGGAACTACCTCTAACTTCCTTCATACTGGACTCAGAGACATAGACATTGTATCCACGACTTCATCCGACTCTGGGGAAGTAGATAACGGTCCTCAATGCCAAAATACCCAAGTATCCCTTTCATATTTTTTCGCAGCATTTTTCAGTAGTTTTCTTATTTCCTGCTAAATCTTGGTGTGCGTTCTGCTTGGCACATAGCACAGCCCACTTAAATTAAACTCATAAATATGGCTGTGATAAATTAGTCACAAACAGATTTTTTGGTTCCAAGATTTGTGCATGGAAAAGATAAAATATAAAATTATAATGTTCAGAGCATCTAAACATAAAATCTTCCTGTCGGCAAATAATGCTCTCTTTCTTTGACGTACTTTATGCTAAAACACGCAGCTAACAATAAACTTTCAGACTTGACAGAAAGTCCAAATCTGAAAGGGAACTTCTCTGATAGCAGTTTACAACAAAACAGAAAACAAAGTATATTTAATAAGACCATAATAACTTCTCTTTCATAAATTAAATAATTAACATTTATTTTAAAGATGATTGGCCTATCGTAACTTAAACCGCTGTACACCACCAACCCCCTCCCCCCAAAAATAAAATACAGCACCATAAACCTGATTTCAATATTTCATTTTTATCTCTTTCTCTAGTGAGCACTAAGCACAGAGTCTGACACATAGAATATCTGTACATCTTGGAGTCCCTCGCTACCAAAGCTTCTCTTTGTCTCATACACTGAACCGTGTAAATAACCTCAAGGTTTGATAGCACTTTGATTGTTTACCAGCTTTTTAAAATGTATAATTCGTCAACTATTTTGTTTCTATCTGAGCAAGTCACTACTCGTTCTCAAGGGCAGCACCAGTGTCACCCTCCTCCCAGTTGGATTGGTCGTTGTCGTTAGGCTCCTCCCCCTCCTCAGCCATGTCCTCGTCAGGCTCCTCCCCCTCTCCTCCCTCCTCGAAGTCATCGTCTTCACGGACGAACCCCTCCAGGGACTCCAGGCCCTCCTGTGTGGCCTGGTGGGAATCTGCACATTCCGCACATTCCGCACAAACGCCGTAGCGCCGCGAGCCATGCCGGATCCCCACGCTGGCCGCCAGCATGAAGATCTTTTTACATACCATGCACTTGTACTTCTTGTCCTTTTTGTGCACCTGTAGGGATGGGGAGGGGGGAGAGAGCGAGACAAAGGTTAATGCTCTGTTCAAGTTCTGTCGGAATAGAGGACAGAGTGATGAGGGGGAGAGAGAGGGAAGGTGGAGAACAGAGTCATGGAGGGGGAGAGAGAGGGAAGGTGGAGAACAGAGTCATGGAGGGGGAGAGAGAGGGAAGGTGGAGAACAGAGTCATGGAGGGGGAGAGAGAGGGAAGGTGGAGAACAGAGTCATGGAGGGGGAGAGAGAGGGAAGGTGGAGAACAGAGTCATGGAGGGGGAGAGAGAGGGAAGGTGGAGAACAGAGTCATGGAGGGGGAGAGAGAGGGAATGTGGAGGAAGGAGAGAAGGTGGAGGAAGGAGAGAAGGTGGAGAACAGAGTCATGGAGGGGGAGAGAGAGGGAAGGTGGAGGAAGGACAGAAGGTGGAGGACAGAGTCATGGAGGGGGAGAGAGAGGGAAGGTGGAGGAAGGAGAGAAGGTGGAGGAAGGAGAAAAGGTGGAGAACAGAGTCATGGAGGGGGAGAGAGAGGGAAGGTGGAGGAAGGAGAGAAGGTGGAGGACAGAGTCATGGAGGGGGAGAGAGAGGGAAGGTGGAGGAAGGAGAGAAGGTGGAGAACAGAGTCATGGAGGGGGAGAGAGAGGGAAAGTGAAGGAAGGAGAGAAGGTGGAGGACAGTGATGAGGAGGAGAGAGAGGGAAGGTGGAGGAAGGAGAGAAGGTGGAGGACAGTGATGAGGGGGAGAGAGAAGGGGAGGGTGGAGGACAGAGTGATGGAGGAGGAGGGTGGAGGACAGAGTGATGGAGGGGGAGAGCAGGTTCGTGGAGACAGGAGACAGAGTATGGATGGGTGTGTGTGTGTGATAATGTTTTGAAGAGGGAGGTGTGATTTAAAAACAAGTAATTAAGGAAATCCAAGACGACATGGTTACAAGGACATGGTGTTTAGAGGCAAGCGAGGGTGTCTGAAGGACTCAGGTCCTCTACTCAACAGGGAATGTGAGTAGCTAGGGGAAGGTGCAATGTGTTTTAGGGACTGAGGGGGTGTGGAGGTAGACTTAGGTGCAGGGTGTTTTAGGGACTGAGGGGGTGTGGAGGTAGACTCAGGTGCAATGTGTTTTAGGGACTGAGGGGGTGTGGAGGTAGACTTAGGTGCAGGGTGTTTTAGGGACTGAGGGGGTGTGGAGGTAGACTCAGGTGCAATGTGTTTTAGGGACTGAGCGGGTGTGGAGGTAGACTCATGTGCAATGTGTTTTAGGGACTGAGGGGGTGTGGAGGTAGACTCATGTGCAATGTGTTTTAGGGACTGAGGGGGTGTGGAGGTAGACTCATGTGCAATGTGTTTTAGGGACTGAGGGGGTGTGGAGGTAGACTCATGTGCAATGTGTTTTAGGGACTGAGGGGGTGTGGAGGTAGACTCATGTGCAATGTGTTTTAGGGACTGAGGGGGTGTGGTAACTTTCCCAAAATACCCTGGTTTTCCATAAATTCTGGTTGGAAGATTCAGGATTTCCTGATAATTACCTCCAACTAGGATTTCTGGAAAACCAGGGAATCTTGAGAAAGTAACTGTCATTTTGCAACCCTACTCAGGTGTCTGGGGGAAGGTGAGAATGTGGAGGAGGACAGCTATGTTTGGGAGGAGGTGATGTTCCCTTTTAGGCCCTCTACTAACCAGGGAATGTCTCTTGATGGGAAGGTGACAGTGTAGAGGGAGGCTATGACACGGTGATGTGTGTAGGGTCTTACCAGGGAATGTCTCTTGATGGGAAGGTGACAGTGTAGAGGGAGGCTATGACACGGTGATGTGTGTAGGGTCTTACCAGGGAATGTCTCTTGACGGGAAGGTGACAGTGTAGAGGGAGGCTATGACACGGTGATGTGTGTAGGGTCTTACCAGGGAATGTCTCTTGACGGGAAGGTGACAGTGTAGAGGGAGGCTATGACACGGTGATGTGTGTGTAGGGTCTTACCAGGGAATGTCTCTTGACGGGAAGGTGACAGTGTAGAGGGAGGCTATGACACGGTGATGTGTGTAGGGTCTTACCAGGGAATGTCTCTTGATGGGAAGGTGACAGTGTAGAGGGAGGCTATGACACGGTGATGTGTGTAGGGTCTTACCAGGGAATGTCTCTTGACGGGAAGGTGACAGTGTAGAGGGAGGCTATGACACGGTGATGTGTGTGTAGGGTCTTACCAGGGAATGTCTCTTGACGGGAAGGTGACAGTGTAGAGGGAGGCTATGACACGGTGATGTGTGTAGGGTCTTACCAGGGAATGTCTCTTGACGGGAAGGTGACAGTGTAGAGGGAGGCTATGACACGGTGATGTGTGTGTAGGGTCTTACCAGGGAATGTCTCTTGACGGGAAGGTGACAGTGTAGAGGGAGGCTATGACACGGTGATGTGTGTGTAGGGTCTTACCAGGGAATGTCTCTTGACGTGCTCTCTGCGGGTGAACAGCTTGCCACAGATATCACAGCTGAAGGAGCGGACGCCGGAGTGAATGATGAGGTGTCTCTTCAGTGTTCTCCGGTGCTTGGCGATGTAGTTACAGTGGGGACACTTGAGCTTATTCAGGGCCGTGTCGGACGACTCACCTGAGAAGAAAAACACAAACAGGTTATGAGTCAGGAGGCTGCTTTCTACTCAGCTGCTCAAACCCACATTTGACAGACAATGAAGGGAGGAATTTGGAGCAGTTAGTTAACGAGCCACCCTGGTCTCTGGTGGTACAACCCCTTTGCTCTTCACTTCTCAATAGAAGAGAGGAGCTGTTGGGTGTGGTGGTGGGGTGAGGGGGGTCCCTAGTGAGGGGATATCATGTTACCATGGTGTTTATGGAAAGGGAAAACAGTCACTCAGAGTTACCCCCATAAAATACTAGAAACTGTGTCCGTTGCCATGGCAACTACTGCCTAGGGGACATAACAAAATAAGTCTAATGTGATTTCCCTACTGAAAACATGTCATTGTTTTACCATTAACCCACTGACATAAAACATTTCACATTCGTGTAGGAAGGAAAGAATCTTGAAGAAAATGTTCGGAAATGCAGTGCCTCGGTTGCTATGAACACATTTCACAAGATATCAACAAGATTCAAATTAAAGTGGGCAAAAATTACAGCATCGATAAGGAACTACACAATTGTGAAGAAAGATATTTGAGGAATCTATGATGTGAAAAAGTGGAATCATAACACCACACTAACTACTAAACAACCCCAGGGATAGCTATAGATAGTGACTAGTTAACTGATTGATTTGGCAAGGCTCTGTGCTATTCTGTGCCACAGCACAGCCACCTGAACGATAGGGTTCTGCCTTTGTCTTTGTTTGTCCCGAGACACAAAGCGTTGTCAAGCAGGCCAGGTTGCCAGGGGGCTGAGGATAAGCAGGTCACCTGTGCTGTTCGTGTTCAACAGGATACAGTGTGTTCCACCACCTTGTGGGATATTTACATTTTAGTCGTTTCACTCCGATCCAGAGCCACTTAGAATAACTTTTCCGATCACTGATCACAATCGTATTAACCATCCACCGAGTTAGGTTCATGACATAAGGTTTGAAAACAGAATAGATCATAAGTACAGTAATCTCTAATCTGTAAGTACCAAAGTCTGAACATATTTCTGAACAGATTCTAAGCCAACTACTAGAGTGTATAATAGTAGGTACATGCAGCTTATACAAGAAGAGATCTTACCATTCTCCCAGGACTCTCCTTGCTGGGAGGAGTCTTGTAGGAGGCTGTACTGAATCTGGTTGGCCAGTTCTGTGAGAGGAGAAACAAAGAGATGATCAGAGGGGCTGAAAGGTTTGGGGGGCAGAAGGACCTTACCTTACGTACACAAAAGACCAGGCCCCACAATCCCCCCCACCCCAGTTTACAGACCTATCCCCAGGGTCGTGTTCAGCAGGGCACACTATAGGAAAAATGTTTTAAAAATAAATTAAGAAAATGACGTATTGGACAAGTCGTGGAGGTAGACCCTCCCTGTTTCATTCTGCTTTTGTGTTTTCTGTTTGGTGCCTAATCCCTGATGAATACGACCCTGGAGCTGCCTGTGTTCTGCCTGCCTGTCTGTCTGTAGAACACTTCCTCTAGCCAGGCCACTGTATTCAGCAGCCTCTCCCAGCCTCTCCCACTGGGCTGTGGATTAAGCCAGGATGAAGCTCTCAGCCCTTCACTGAGGATCATGTTACACTGAACAGGCTTAATTAGCCATAGCTCTGGGCCTGGCCCTCAGAGCCCATTGTTAAGTACCTGACCACTGGTCCCATTCTCTATTCTGCCTGCCTGGGTCAATATTTGCAATGGTAAGGACAGCCCCAGTGCATTAGGGGGGATTAGGGAGGGAGGGAGGGGCAGACCCTGACAGCTTTGCACCTCCAAGGGATTGGGAGGTTATTTAGTGTGTGTGTAAAGAGGCAGCAACCAGGCAGCCCGCACTTTAAAACAATCCAACGGCCTTGTTTAGAGAGGAACCTAGAATTTAAAGCCATAAATCCAGAAACTCTGCTATGGTAAAGCAGAGAAATGGACCTCTGGTCTCCTGAAGCTTAGGTAGTGTTCATTCGGCACCAAACAGAAGAAAACAGATTGAAACAGGGAGACTTATCCAATAACAAATGCTAATTTATCCATTGCAAAATTTAAAAAAAAAAAATCCCTTTGGTCTCCTCAGAGTTGGGTAAATCTGCTTTCAATTTATTTGTACCCCATGTATGGAACAATCTACAGAGTTCCCTATAACTGGATGTTCTGGTGCCTCTCTGGCAGTTTAAAATGTTAATTGGGGAGTGGGGACCTCCTTGCTGAGGAATGTGATTGTTATTCTGGAATATTTGTATTATATTGTATTCTACTTTGTAAATAGTGTATATGCAGGGCTCCCTTGCAAAAGAGATGTTGGTCTCTACGGTGACCTAGTTAAAATAAAGGTAAATAAATATTAAACCAAAAACATTGTGCACTAATGCTAAACCGCAGATTCTCCTCATAGTAACCCATACTACCACAGGTACAGGGGAACTGGAGCATCTCTAATACATAGATCTAGGCTGAAGAGAGTCAGAAAGGGAGGTCAGAGTGCCAAATTTGGGAATTGTGTTGCTGCATTAATGATGACACACCGAGTTGCAACACCCCTCGCCACAATAAAACATGTGAGAAGAAGATTTGTGTTGCGTTTAAAGGAACCTGGAGGAAGAATGTGTCCCCTGCTTTACTTCCTTATCCTGCAATAGGAGTGAAATACCCCCTCAATGCATGATATCATTCCATACAGCACACTGCTTAATGGGGGCAGAGCTGGCCCTGTGTGTGAGCGTGTGTGTGTGGCCATGACAGGCTCATAGAATCAGAGATAACCCAGGATTTCTGAGGTATGGTGTGGCAGGATGAGGACAGGAGTGGGGCCGACTTAAAAAGGACAGGCTGGCCTTACTCATACCAGGCTGGCTGCTAATTAAAAAGCTGGTGTAACCGATGTGAAATGGCTAGCTAGTTAGCGGGGTGCGCGCTAATAGTGTTTCAAACGGCACTCGCTCTGAGACTTGGAGCAGTTGTTCCCCTTGCTCTGCATGGGTAACGCTGCTTCGAGGGTGGCTGTTGTCGATGTGTTCCTGGTTCGAGCCCAGGTAGGAGCGAGGAGAGGGACGGAAGCTGTACTGTTACACTGGCAATACTAAAGTGCCTATAAGAACATCCAATAGTCAAAGGTACAGTGGGGAGAACAAGTATTTGATACACTACTGATTTTGCAGGTTTTCCTACTAACAAAGCATGTAGAGGTCTGTAATTTTTATCATAGGTACACTTCAACTGTGAGAGACGGAATCTAAAAGAAAAATCCAGAAAATCACATTGTATGATTTTTAAGTAATTCATTTGCAAAAAAGTAGGAAAACCTGCAAAATCGGCAGTGTATCAAATACTTCTCTACTTTCTAGTTCTCCCCACTGTATATGAAATACAAATCGTATATAGAGAAATTGTCCCATAATTCCTATAATAACTACAACCTAAAACTTCTTACCTGGGACTATTGAAGACTCATGTTAAAAGGAACCACCAGCTTTCATATGTTCTCATGTTCTGAGCAAGAAACTTAAACGTTAGCTTTCTTACATGGCATATATTGCACTTTTACTTTCTTCTTCAACACTTTGTTTTTGCATTATTTAAACCAAATTGAACATGTTTAATTATTTATTTGAGGCTAAATTGATTTTATTGATGTATTATATTAAGTTAAAATAAGTGTTCATTCAGTTTTGTTGTAATTGTCATTATTACAAATAAAAAAAAATGGCAGATTAATTGCTATCGGCATTTTTTGGTCCTCCAATAATCGGTATCGGCGTTGAAAAATCATAATCGGTCGACCTCTAGTCTGGATCAGACCTGGGTTCAAATACTATTCGAAATCTTTCAAACACCACCAGCGTTTGCTCAAGCCTGCCAGATGGGTGGGTTTTGAAGACTATTTTTATTTTGTTGTTTTTTTGTTGTTGAATTTTACCCCTTTTTCTCCCCAATTTCGTGGTATCCAATTGTTTTAGTAGCTACTATCTTGTCTCATCGCTACAACTCCCATACGGGCTCAGGAGAGACGAAGGTTGAAAGTCATGCGTCCTCCGATACACAACCCAACCAAGCCGCACTGCTTCTTAACACAGCGCCATCCAACCCGGAAGCCAGCCGCACCAATGTGTCGGAGGAAACACTGTGCACCTGGCAACCTTGGTTAGCGTGCACTGCGTCCGGCCCGCCACAGGAGTCGCTGGGCTGCGATGAGACAAGGATTTCCCTACCGGCCGAACCCTCCATAACCCGGACGACGCTAGGCCAATTGTGCGTCGCCCCACGGACCTCCCGGTCGTGGCCAGTTACGACAGAGCCTGGGCGCGAACCCAGAGTGTCTGGTGGCACAGCTGGCGCTGCAGTACAGTGCCCTTAACCACTGCGCCACCCGGGAGGCCTCAGTCCCCAGTTTGGGGACTATTCTATTGGTCCATTATGCCAGGCAAGCTCAAATCAAGCACAGATAAAGTATTTGAAATGATTTGAAACCAGGTCTGCTCAGGGTACTATTACTCTTTCTAGTCTCTGACTAGCAGTAGCAGGCTGCCATGTCCAGTGGAACAGGACTGACCTCTGGACTAACTCAGACCTCCACCAACTAAATACCATGACTAGAGGTATGGTCGTCATACCATGTCAGTCTAGGAACTAAACAGAAAATGCTAGGCTTACACGTTCTCTAAAACAGGGCTGCTGTTTGGTCATCTAAACAACTGTTGGTTCGACCTACCTAAAGAATGTGCATGTGTTTATGTGTAGTCAGTTGGGGGACTGAGTGCTTGGTCTGACTACCTAAAGAACTGGCTACCTAAAGAACTGGTGTGAGAAGGGGGTGACGTACCGGCGTTCTCAGAGAGGAAGGAGAAGTCCTCCCTGGGATAGGAGGCTGAGGGCTGGATGAACATCCCCTCATCAAACCCTTCCTCTGGCTCTGGTGGGATGTTGTAGACGAACCGCCGCGTGATCTGTTTCTTCCTCCGTCCGCTCCCCGGCTGCACCCTCTGACCTTCCCTCTTCACCGCCACCACCCTGCCCGCCGCAGCCCCGGGAGCCGGCTCGTTCCAGACGAACACCGGCCCCGGTCCCGGAACGCTCGGAGGCTCGTTCTCAGCAGACTCGGATGAGTTCTCACAGCCCCAGCTGGAGCTTCCCAGGGCGCAGCCCTCCCCTGCAGACAGCTCCACGTCACTGGGTTCCTCCTTTACACTGCCTCCCCCTGCTTGCTCCCCATCCTGGACATGACCACTGGCTTTGATTGACAGCTTGGACAGGATGCTGGTGGCCCAGAAGTTACTCCCAGGCTTCTTGTTGGTGCTGCCGTCTGAGCCCACCTGTCCAGCTCCGTCTTTGGCCACCGTTCTCCTCTTGTTGTAATCCACCACCACTGAGTCGGGGGCCTCCTGCTTGATGCTGATGTTGAGGGCTTCCTTGATGAACCCCCGACACGATCCCACCACCTCCGTCATCTGGAGGTAGGAGGCCACGGACATTACCTCGATGGCGTTCTGACTGGTCAGCAGGAGGTTACCGCTATACAGGAAGTCCAGGATGACCGAGAAACCTGCCACTGCCGCCACGTCGAGGTGGGTGTCGGTGACTGTGGTCGTCTGGTCACATGACGAGGATGATGAGGAAGTGTTCTCGCTCTTGGTCAGGCAGTAGAGGGTCTTAAAGTAGCGGCTCCCGGCTACGAGGATGTTCTTGTGCGCCCGGAACACCTCTCCACTCACCACGATGTTGACGTCACAGAGGATTCCTCCCTTGCGTTGTTTGTTTAGCTCCTGCAGCAGCTGGTAGCAGTAGGAGTCCTGGTTAGGTTTGTTGTTCCTGTAGTAGTCTTCTGTCTCCATGTCTGTCCCCTGGGGGGGGTCCTCACAGCCAGGCCGCTCCAGCTCCTGGTAGACAACACACACACACACACACACACACACACACACACACACACACACACACACACACACACACACACACACACACACACACACACACACACACACACACACACACACAGAGAGAACGAGAGAGAGAGAAACAAATAGATGAGCAGGATTAATGGCTAGGGACACACAAAGGAAAGGGACAATGACAGAGATGCACCTGGCAGGGGTGAAACTGGTCTAACTGGCTCCATAATGGGGGAGGTGTTGCTTCACCTGGAACTGGAAATGTGGTAACTACTTCCAAAGTAGACTGAAATACAGTCAGAGAGCTGCTTAGGTTACTGTTACTCCCACTTTTGCAGAAAATCATGGCGCAGGTTCCCACATCATGCTGATTTTTGTGTCCAGGAATAGGGCCTAATCTGGGTCTGTGACAGCAGCTAATAGTGTTATAACTAATCAAAAGAGACAAAAACAGATTTAATTGTCCCAAAACCCCACCCGCTACCTGTCAATATGATGGCTGATGGGAGAGAAACTCATTCTTCTTCTACCTCCATCCCTCCCTCTATCTTCCCTATCCCAACATGGGAGTTTCCCATCCAGGGCAGCAGGCCAAGCTGGTACGGAGGAGAGCCAGAGAGAGGGAGTACACAGCACTGCACTGACTGACATAACTGTTACTATACTAACACACTGCCTGCATACATTTCTGCCTCGTTTGGAATTGCATAGCAGATGTCCTAATCCTGAGTAATTTACATTGCTCGAGCCCTGCATTTTCTCTCCCCCACCCCACTCTCCTTACACAGCTGGGTTTTCAGCTCAAGTAATTTATATTAAATCCATTTCTCTGCTCTTCGAGGTCCCCACCCCCCTCCCTACTCTGAGTGACTGGAAGCCCTTGTCCGCGCAGGCATGATCGGGGTTATTATCAGGAGCAGCAAGGCACTCTGTTCCTGCTAGCTAACGCTAGGAAGGACCTGGTCTAGAGGAAAGGAGCGAGAGGGCGAGAGAGAGCTAGCAGAGAGAAGAGATAGAGCCAGGTCACCCCATTTACCCTCACAATACCAGGCTCTCTCCTCTCTTGCAGGCTCATTGTTCAGTGCTGCTTTGTGCCTCACTGGGGTTTCTTTGTGTGGCCCTGCACTCACACACTTATTAGATACAGCAGCTAAACCCTGGCTCCTCTGTGCCTGCTCTGCTCTTTGCTCCCACTTAACCAGAAAGGCCCTGACTTGACACTTGTGTGTGTGTGTGTGTGTGTGTAAGGGAGACGGGCTGCATGTGGCTCTCTAAGAGGGGCTAAGCACTGAATAGGATAACAGGAAGGAAGACGCAGAATGATTCAATCATCCACACAACCATACAATGGGCTCAATGCCAGAGAGTCGGTCACCTTATTTTCTGCCCTAACAGGATGGGTAGTATTTGGAGAGGTGTGGCATTGACACTTTGAAAGGCGTGTGTATACGGAAGGAGGGTGAGCAGGCAGATTAACCATCTCTGGTGAAATCGCCTGCTTCCTGGTTGCATAAAGAGGCATATTTACTATCTTTAAATCAAATTTTATTTGTCACATTCGCTGAATACAACAGGTGTGGACTTTACCGTGAAATGCTTACTCACGAGCCTTTCCCAACAACACAGTTATAAAGTAAGACAATTAGCAAATTAAATAGACAATAGGAACACGAATAACAATAACGAGGCTTTATACAAGGAGTACCGGTACCAAGTCAATGTGCAGGGGTGCGAGGTAGTAGAGATAATATGTACAGGTAGGGTTAAAGTGACTAGGCAGTCACATTCACTGGATTAACAAGACGCAACAACTGACAGGTCACAATGGTGGGGATACGTCCTGGTATTCAGGCAGTTTTAACCATAATAACTGCCACAGTAACTGAGACTGGTCACAATGGTTGGGGTACAGGCCTGCTACACTGCTGCATGTAGGCCTAGGCTGTGTGAGCTGGGCTGCAGTATGGAGGTACGGGAGCCAGGCTAGGACACTACTCTCTCTGGCTCCATACTCGGCTCATCCTTCATCCAGATGTGCCACGTGTTACAGGTCTCTCACACTGCTCTGGCTGAGTCCAAATGAGAATACCATGGTGAGAAGACGAACCTCTGACGTGGCCATTTATTGTGAGCCAGGCCCAGTGATGTTATGGTGGAAACATGAGGTTAGAGTACTGGTAGGCTCGAGGCCCGTTGACGTTCATCATCTAAATTAAATCTAGTGCCTTCAGGAAGTATTCAGACCCTTCCCTTTCTCCACACGTCATTACACAACAGCCTTATTCTAAAGTGGATTTGAAAAAAATTATAATCTCATCAATCTACACACAATACCCGATAATGGCAAAGTGAAAACAGGTTTTCCGAGACAGGATTGTGTCGAGGCACAGATCTGGGGAAGGGTACCAAAAAAAATGTCTGCAGCATTGATGGTTCCCAAGAACACAGTGGCCTCCATCATTCTTAAATGGAAGAAGTTTGTAACCACCAAGACGACTCCTAGAGCTGGCCGCCTGGACAAACTGAGCAATCGGGGGAGAAGGGCCTTGGTCAGGGAGGTGACCAAGAACACGACGGAAGCTACTCCTCAGTAAAAGGAATATGACAGCCCACTTGGAGTTGGCCAAAAGGCACTTAAAAGGACTCTCAGACCATGAGAAACAATATTCTCTAGTCTGATGAAACCAAGATGGAACTCTTTGGCCTGAATGCCAAGCTTCACGTCTGGAGGAAACCTGGCACCATTCCTACAGTGAAGCATGGCGGTGGCAGCATCATGCTGTGGGATGTTTTTCAACTAAAGGGACTGGGAGACTAGTCAGGATCGAGGGAAATATGAACATAGTAAAGTACAGATATCGTTGATGAAAACCTGCTCCAGAGCCCTCAGGACCTGAGACTGGGGCCAAGGTTCAGTTTCTAACAGGACAACGACCTCAGGACAACGCCACAGGAGTGATTAGAGACAAGTCTCTGAATGTCCTTGAGTGGGCCCAGCCAGAGCCCGGACTTGAATCCAGTCAAACATCTCTGGAGAGGACCTGCAGAGAAGGATGGGAGAAACTCCCCAAATACAGGTTTTCCAAGCATGTAGCATCATACCCAAGAATACTTGAGGCTGTAATCGCTGCCAAGGGTTTTATTTATCCGTTATTTTACCAGGTAAATTGACTGAGAACACATTCTCATTTGCAGCAACGACCTGGGGAATAGTTACAGGGGAGAGGAGGGGGAAGAATGAGCACATTGTATACTGGGGATTATTAGGTGACCGTGATGGTTTGAGGACCAGATTGGGAATTTAGCAGGGACACCGGGGTTAACACCCCTACTCTTACGATAAATGCCATGGGATCTTTAATGACCTCAGAGAGTCAGGACACCCGTTTAACGTCCCATCCGAAAGACGGCACTCTACACAGGGCAGTGTCCCCAATCACTGCCCTGGGCTATTGGGATATATATATATATATATATTTTTAGACCAGAGGAAAGAGTGCCTCCTACTGGCCCTCCAACACCACTTCCAGCAGCATCTGGTCCCCCATCCAGGAACTGACCAGGACGAACCCTGCTTAGCTTCAGAAGCAAGCCAGCAGTGGTATGCATGGTGGTATGGTGCTGGCATAGGGTGCTTCAACAAAGTACTGAGTAAAGGTTCTGAATACTTACGTAAATGTAATATCAGCTTTATAAAATGTTCTAAAGATTTCTAAAAACCTGTTTTTTTCTTTGTCATTACGGGTTATTGTGTGGAGATTTAGGAAGGGAAACTATTGAATCCATTTTAGAATAAGGCTGTAACGTAACAAAAATGTGGAAAAGGTCTGAATACTTTCCGGAAGCACTGTGTGTGAAATTCTGTGTTTAGGCTATTACTATCGACGGATTACTAAAATGGACTGCAAATACAGCCTAGGCCGATACAAACAGATTGAAACAACTTTTACAGTAGATCTACCTACCAGTCCTTAACTGTGTGATGTAGGCTACTGTTGACTAATCTCTCACCATCCAGGAGTACAAATATAAAACACTTCCTCTTTTTGTGGAACAATATCCCAGAAAATAAAAACTTACCAAGGGCCCTGGGCTAATGTGACTACACACTACCATCCATCTACCATCCCATCCCTACCCTGAGGCCAGCTGGCTCCATACTCTCCCCTAACCCGACCGTCTCCCAGATGCTAGAACAATGTGGCAGTGTGTCTGGCCCTTAAGGTGTGGGTTGGGAGCAGGCCTCCAGGCCTCCCAACAATGCAAATAGCTCCTCGTTGGGTTGACGGATTCCAGGGATGAATTGTCCCCCCCCCAGACTTTGGTCCGGAATTGGGTGAAGAAAAATATGCCATTTCATGTGCTGCCACAATGTAGTTCACACAGGAATTATATTCTAAACAGCATTAGGCTACTATATATGGGGGAAAACACCACAGGGAAAATCATCTTTGCATATTTAAACTTTGACATTAACAACTGCACAGAAATTCAAGAAATTTGAAAGGCATCTAAAATATTTTTTTACCCAAAGCTACGAAATGAAATGAGGCCATAGGAAAGTGTTTGATTAGGCCTTATCCCTCGCCATCCCTAACCAAGCAGCCAGGGTAGTCTTGTTTTCAGGGAGGAGGACTACTTCTTCACTAATCCCTCCTCCCACTGCTTTTCTTCCTAATTAGTGATGTGTACAAGTTAGTGGATCCCTTCACTTTAAGTCATTCTGATTAGTGATTGCGTATATCGGACTGAACTAACCCTGGTGGTCTGGCAGTGTGATCCAATCCTCTTGCATTTCACTGACAAATTAGAGTCAAATTGTGGCTGCATGCTCTTAATTCCCCTGACAGCTTGAATCAGAGTCAGGATAAGAGGTGATAGGGCGTAGATGTCAAATAGGAAACTGGGCTCTGTAGTTTTTTTTATATACTGCTGTGATTACTCTTTAACCCTGTGTAAAAACCCTGTAATTACTACAGTAGCGAACAACATTGTTAGATAGAATTTTAGCAATTGCTTTGTATTTGGGTAGCAATGGTGATGGGCAGGTTTTGTAATTACACATGTGGAATGTTCCATCTCACCCAGAGGGTGTTTCATAGTCCTATGATGAATATTCCAAAAGTGATTTATTTGCAGCAATATACACATTCATCATTTTGGTATTGGGAACATCATCAAGTAATCAATCATTGATATCAATCCTAGGGGAAAGAACCCTTGGTGATGGTTTCTGTCCTTCTGTACATACAACCTGACAATGTATAGCTTGGTAATTATATATTTTTTTAAAACATACCATAAAAAAAACGATTAACCCATGAATTGTATGGGTTGACGAGGTCCAGATGTTGCCATGACAATCCATGCTGCTGCCAGCATACATACACTACATGAACAAAAGTATGTGGACATATGCTCGTCGAATATCGCATTCCAAAATCATGGGCATTAATATGGAGTTTATCCCCCCTTTGCTGCTATAAAATCCTCCTTCCTCTGGGAAGGCTTTGCACTACATGTTGGAACATTGCTGCGTGGACTTGCTTCCATTCAGCCATTGGAGCATTAGTGAGGTCGGCACTGATGTTGGGCGATTAGGCCTGGCTTGCGGTAGGCGTTCCAATTCATCCCAAAGGTGTTCGGTGGGGTTGAGGTCGGGGAATCTGTGCAGGGGAGTCAAGTTCTTCCACACTGATCTCAACATACCATTTCTGTATGGACCTCGCTTTGTGCACAAGGGCATTGTCATCCTGAAACTGGAAAGGGCCTTCCCCAGAACGTTGCCACAAAGTTAGAATCGTCTAGAATGTAATTGTATGCTGTAGCATTAAGATTTCCCTTCACTTGAACTAAGGGACCTAGCCCAAATCATGACAAACAGCCCCAGACCATTATTCCTTCTCCACCAAACTTTACAGTTGGCACTAGAGGTCGACCGCTTAATCAGGGCCGATTTCAAGTTTTCATAACAATCGGAAATCGGTATTTTTGGGCGGCGATTTGCGATTATTAAAATATATATTTTTTTTTATTTAACTAGGCAAGTCAGTTAAGACCACATTCCTATTTTCAATGAAGGCCTAGGAACGGTGGGTTAACTGCCTTGTTCAGGGGCAGAACGACAGATTTTCACCTTGTCAGCTCAGGGTTTCAATCTTGCAACCGCACAGTTAACTAGTCCAACGCTCTAACCATTGCACTCCACGAGTAGCCTGCCTGTTACGCGAATGCAGTAGAAGCCAAGGTAAATTGTTAGCTAGCATTAAACTTATCTTATAAAAAACAATCAATCATAATCACTAGTTATAACTACTAATCCAGTTTAGCAGGCAATATTAACCAGGTGAAATTGTGTCATTTCTCTTGCGTTAATTGCACGCAGAGTCAGGGTATATGCAACAGTTTGGGCCGCCTGGCTCATTGCGAACTAATTTGCCAGAATTTTACGTAATTATGACATACATTAAAGGTTGTGCAATGTAACAGCAATATTTAGACTTAGGGATGCCACCCGTTAGATAAAATACAGAACGGTTCCATATTTCACTGAAATAATAAACATTTTGTTTTTGAAATGATAGTTTCTGGATTCGATCATATTAATGACCAAAGGCTCATATTTCTGTGTGTTATTATGCTATAATTAAGTCTGATTTGATAGAGCAGTCTGACTGAGCAGCAGCAGGCCCGTAATCATTCATTCAAACAGCACTTTCGTGCGTTTTGTCAGCAGCTCTTCGCAAGCACAGCACTGTTTATGACTTCAAGTCTATCAGCCTAATGGCTGGTGTAACCAATGTGAAATGGTTAGCTAGTTAGCTGGGTGTGCGCTAATACTGTTTCAAACGTCACTCGCTTTTAGATTTGGAGTAGTTATTCCCCTTGTGCTGCAAGGGCCGGGTTTTTGTGGAGCGATGGGTAACGATGCTTCGAGTTTGGCTGTTGTTGATGTGTTCCTGGTTCAAGCCCAGGTAGGGGCGAGGAGGGGGGTGGAAGCTATACTGTTACACTGGCAATACTATAGTGCCTATAAGAACATCCAATAGTCAAAGGTATATGAAATACAAATGGTATAGAGAGAAATAGTCCTATAAATACTATATTAACTACAATCTAAAACCTCTTACCTTGGAATATTGAAGTCTCATGTTAAAAGGAACCACCAACTTTCATATGTTTTCATGTTCTGAGCAAGGAACTTAAACATTAGCTTTTTTACATGGCACATATTTTACATGGCACACATTACTTTCTTCTCCAACACTTTGTTTTTGCATTATTTAAACCAAATTGAACATGTTTCATTATTTATTTGAGGCTAAATTGATTTAATTGATGTTTTATATTAAGTTAAAATAAGTGTTAATTCAGTATTGTTGTAATTGTCATTATTACAATTTTTTTTTTTTTTTTTAAGTATATATATATATACACACACACACCGATTATATACTGATTAATCGGCCGATTTAAAAAAAATATCTATATTTTTATTTTTTATAAATCGGACGATTAATCGGTATCGGCTTTTATGGTCCTCCAATAATCGGTACCGGCGTTGAAAAATCATAATCGGTCGACCTCTAGTTGGCACTATGCATTTCAGCAGGTAGCGTTCTCCTGGCATTCGCCAAATCCAGATTCTTCCGTCAGACTGCCAGATGGTGAAGCGTGATTCATCACTCCAGAGAACGCGTTTACTCTGCTCCAGAGTCCAACGCAGGCGAGGTTTCCACCACTCCAGCCAATGCTTGGCATTGCGCATGGTGATCTTAGGTTTGTGTGTGGATGCTCGGCCATGGATACCCATTTCATGAAGCTCCCGACAAACAGTTATTGTGCTGACTTTGCTTCCAGAAGCAGTTTGTAACTCGGTAGTGAGTGTTGCAACTGAGGACAGATGATTTTTACTCGCTTCAGCACTCTGCAGTCCCATTCTGTGAGCTTGTGTGGCCTACCACTTCGCAGCTTATCCATTGTTGCTCCTAGACGTTTCCACTTCACAATAACAGCACACACAGTTGACCGGGGCAGCAGGACAGAAATTTGACAAACTGACTTGTTGGAAAGGTGGCATCCTATGACAGTGTCATGATGAAAGTCACTGAGCCCATTATATTGCCAATGTTTACCTATGGCTGTGTGCTTGATTTTATACACCTGTCAGCAACGGGTGTGGCTGAAATAGCCAAATCCACTAATTTGAATGGGTGTCCATATACTTTTGTATATATAGTGTATGAACCTATTGTAACCTTTTCACAGAAAGAATTACATGTGGGTCAGGAAGGGAGAGTATGAAGGGGTAGCTAGCTGTCAAGCTGCTTGGACATGATTTACCTCTCCTCCTGTCCAACCTAGCCAGTGACACACCATCTATGGATTCTGGGGAGTCATCTAGCACAATGCCTCTAATTTAGCTGCTCCAACGGGAGGGGAGAAATGCGCCAGAGGTCATTCTGCATTCTGCTCTCCACTGTGCAAAGCAGAACAGAGAGGGGGGGGGGGGGGGCAGGGGTGCGGTTCACCAGCTAGCAAAGCAAGCTAGCAATCAACCAAGGTAGTTGCTGGGGCAACAAAAGCGTTTGTTGAATGGTTGCAAGTGCATTATACTCTGGCACAGAAGAAAACATACAACTCCAGGCAAATGTTAACAGTAGATAGCTAGCTAGTATGTGTACTGTCCCTGAAGCTATGGAAATATATATATATAATAACACCCTAAGGTAGCTAGCCACCAATGTGACTCCCATTACTTGTACGTGGAATAGCAAGTTAATGGGAGTCACACTGTCACTGGGCTACAGGCTAGCCAGATTTGTTTCGCTAGTAATGGGTTTCTGTATAAATGTCACCATTAAGCACATTTTAATAAACGTGAGCTGTAGCTAGGTATTTAGATTAACATGGGAGCATCGGGTAGGCTAGCTACCATTAACTATCAAACATGTCTGATTAGAACTAGCAAGTAGCTAGCTAAAAAGTAGCTAAGGTTAGCGAACTAGGAAGCCAGCTGGATAGCCTCTCGCGGGGAAATGGAACTGCCAGGGAACTGAAACTCAGCTGTGCGTAAATATTGGCTAAGTTAGACATAACTCAAAATGATAACCATAAATGACGCTGTAGACACTTTACCTGCTTGGTCGGATCATTCCTTCCGTGCTCAGAAGACAGGTGATGTCTCAAAAGCAAGGCCCGCTTGTAATTTCGACTGCCTTTCACCAGCTCGTCGTTGTTTTTAGTGGCAATGTTGTGACACCAGGAGCAAGACATAAGTCCCGTCTCCTGGCAAAATTTGAGCCATGGGAACTCCTGTCGCCATGATGCTTGGAATGGCGAATGTTTCTGGAGTAACGTCTGCGGTCTCATTTCTACCCAAGACTTCCTGGCACCACCCGTTTCCTGCTCCCCGTCTCCCCCGCTCCCCGCTTCGCCTCTGTCCTCGCTGTTCAGGCCGTTACCCGCTGTCCAGTTACTCCCTTTCCTGGACTCGTCTTTTCTGACAGTTACTGCCACCCAACCGACACGATCATCTCCGTTCCCGTCTGCCCAGTTGCCCCCTTCCGGGTCCTCTTCCTCCTCTGCCTCTGGTTCTGTGCTATCGCTGACAGATCCCCCACCCTCCACTCTCTCTTGCGATGGTCCTTTTGCCCCCAGATCCCTATCCTCTTCTTGATCTGGTCTGTTCCCGTTCAAATTTCGGTCTTGACAGGCCTGGGCCTCCCAGCTGTTACTGTTGCTCCCCCCGACACCACTGGAACCGGTTACGGCTAATCCACCTCCTCTGAACGCCAGCGACCTGCGGTTTCTCTCCCCAGACATTTTCTTAATATATTAAAATATACCACTTTCTTAACAATATCCCTACCGACTAATGTCGATATATTAAAGTATTCTATGTTGCGGATCCGAATTAAATGTCTGTTTATCGTTTTTTCCTACTTTGGCCTCCTGGTGAGAGTATGTAGGTTATGCGGAAATAAATAAAGCTTTAAAACGCATAATGAATTTCAGGGTTCTAGCTGCGTCCGCGCAGGCCCTACAGAGGTCGAATGGCAACGACTTTCCCCACAATGCACTTCGACCAGAGAAAGGGGGGTCGTGGGGGGTCATTTAAAGGAAGATGGGGGTGCTGTTCTTTTATAGCTCAACGCCGTTTACAGCAAGGGGTCTTTTGTGTGAGTGGCTGCACCCATTTTCCGCGTGCTTTTCATCTTTGGTTTTGCTTGTCTCCAACCAACAAATCCTTGTCCTCCTTTCAGACCTCCTGCCAAGCGGGGTGACGGTCCCCTTGTATTTAACTGCATCAAACAGATCTAGTGCGCACCTATGGTATTTGTATTACATTAATTTCAATGGGCAGGTACAACAAATGATCCAACCAAACGCACAAGGTGTGGTGGTGACCTAGGAACCTACAGATACTAGATACTCTCTGTATGTTCCTAGGTGGTGACACAGCTACCAGGTGAATGATTAACACTTTCATGGTTCATTGCGTTCCACATTTTTCTCCATTACTATTTCGTTATTTCCAATATTTTTTATGCAATCCAACATCACCCAGTTTTTAATAGGCGTATAATAAAATAAAGTCAAACAAATGTTGTCCAAATAAGTGTATATTTATTTAAAATTAATTATGTGAAAAACCATAGCAATATCAGAAACTGTAATAATCAATAACAAACCAAATACGTAACTAATAATTGATTGGAAATGTATACAGTCCTACGCGGCCGAGTGGAATATATATATTTTCATTAGGTTTTATTGATGAATAAACCAAAATTAGTAGTTTATGATGATACAGTAAGTAATACGTAATACGTAAGTAATACGTTTATGTTTAGATAACAACAAAAACATAAAACATTTGTTTAGGTATAACTGACATTTTTTCGTTTTTCTCCCACAGATTATTCAAATTACACTGCCACAATCAATATGTGAATATATATTGATCTAAAACCTAGAATAATCCCATGGAAGCCTGCTCCTGACCATTTGCTCCTGCAGGTGGCAGTAGTCTTTCATGATTCGCTGAGTTTTCTGACTGACAGCACTGTTCCAGTAATGCGTTGTTAGGCCTAGCGTCCAGTTTCAAAACCAGTAGATTAAGGACTAAACCAGGACAGTGTGTGAACATGATGGGGAGTGTGACCTACTCTGTTTCTGATAACGGCAGGTGTATATAAAGCCTTGTCAGGTCTAAATCCAGAGTGAAAGGGAGGGTAATACAATATGCATACCCATACAATCAGTCTCTCCATTAAATGGCTTAAACGTATTTGTTATACTTTTTATTTTTAGTTAAGTATTTCTTTGAATGCAAATGTATAAATCAATCATCATGAAGGGGGGCTGGTGTGTCAACAGACAGTCTAGAGACAGTCTGGTTATAGTCTGAGTCAAAACTCATATTGGGTGTATATCAATTAGGTTACAGGTCAGATTGAAACCCAGTCTGGAAGGTCACTCTGGGGCCACATTAAATCCACTTGTGTATGTTCAGAAAGACATCAATACAGCTGTCCTACAATGAAATATAGAAAAATTACTATAACGAAATGTGAAATATTAGTTTGTCAGCCTTGGCGCGCTGAAATAGACAGCTTGATTACATGTTACACATTGAAACACGTGCCTGGCTCTGGTTGTGTTCATAAATTCAGAGAGTTTAGCTCTGGGAGCACACACTGGAAGCGGTGTAGGGTTGATCCAAGCGTTCTGACATCACAACGGCAGTCAAGCACCAAGCTAACGTTGCCTAGCTTACTAGCTACTTCCAGACACATACCCCTAGAAGAGCTGGTTAGGCTGTTTTCATGACCTTTATTTAACTAGGTGTAACAGTATAGCTTCCATCTGTCCCCTCGCCCCGGGCTCGAACCAGGGACCCTCTACACATATCAACAACCAACACCCACAAAGCATCGTTACCTACAAGCATCGTTACCTATCGCGCCACAAAAAAGCCGGGGCCCTTGCAGGGCAAGGGGAACAACTACTTCAGGTCTCAGAGCGAGTGACGTTACCGATTGAAACGCTATTAGCGCGCACCAACGCTAACTAACTAGCCATTTCACATCGGTCACATAGGCTAGTCAGTTGATAACACATTCTCATTTACAAATGACGGTCTAGGAACTGCCTTGTTTAGTTTTTGTCGACGTTTACTGACAACGGCCATATTCAACGGGTGTTGAGCATTTGTAAATTCATTAGTTATTCTGCGCTCTGGCACACTCAGACGAGAGCACTCTGAAGACGAAGTAGATAGCCAGAGAGAATTTAAGAACGCACCCTCTGTTTACACTTCTACGTGCTCTTTCTACGGCTTGACGTCACAGAGGACCCCACCTACCGCGAGCATGTGAGTGCACAAGATTGCAGGAGCGAAGTGGGGAACCTGCAAGCTTTTGGATCAAATAAGTATAGCAGAAACAGCAAATAGCGTGAGGATGGAGCAAGCAGATCAAGGTAAGGTATTTGTTACAGCATGCAAAATGATAGTACTATTACTGACAACCATTTTAAAACTATGTTTAGTTTGTTTCTAACCAAAGTTAGCCAGCTAGCTGTAGGCTAATCAGAGCATATGCTAACTAACTCAAGTTCAGCCTTCTGCAGAAGCTTTAAAAAAAATAAAATCTAAAACAAAGAATGTTCTAGTCTTCGATATACCCAGAGACAATAATATGCAAGCCATTAATCTCAAACCACACAAGTTAAACAAGATAGTCAAACATTGTTCAATGTTCCTGTTCTTTGAATGTGGGAGGAAAAACGATACAGATAAGACAAGGAAGTTTGTCTAGTCCTCGAATTTAAAACCCAGCCTCAATTGTTAACGTTACTTTGTTGCACGCGTATGAAAGAACGTTGAAAGAGTAATAATATTGGTTCAAGCATTACATTTATGCGTTGTTTTGCTGTTCTTTTCACTGAAGTGGGTTGAAAAATACAGTTTACCATATGTTTGCTCCAGGAACGCCCACACACCACACCTTGCTCTAGATGTGTCATACATTCCTTACTGTGTACAGATTGTTCTCCTTCTTGATCATTCACATGTATGCCTTTTTTACCCATTGATAAGTTTACTGTATGTCTTTTGTCGTTTTAAAGCTTTGTGAACAACTTCTTTATCTCCGTTGTAGACAATGTCTCTGATGGCACAATTACATTTTCACACTTTGAATGTACTATGTGTATGATGTTGTCCTGTTACGTTTATTTGATAGGCCTCATCACTAAAGTGTACTAGGTTATGAACAGCCTTAGATTTGCACTGTTCTTGTGGTTATTTTTTATTTGACCTTTTATTTAAGGCAAGTCAGTTAAGAACAAATTCTTATTTTCAATGACGGCCTAGGAACAGTGGGTTAACTGCCTGTTCAGGGGCAGAACGACAGATTTGTACCTTGTCAGCTCAGGGGTTTGAACTTGCAACCTTCCGGTTACTAGTCCAACGCTCTAACCACTAGACTACTAGACAAGGGTAGCCTATCAGCACTTTTTCAGTTTTCCTGCCATCTCGGAAATGGGTAAACACTTCATGTCTCTACAGGTCTAGCCTATGGTTTTACTCCCAGAATGATATACACCTTTCACATTAACAATCCAGGTAGTAACCAATGCCACTTGAGTGTCATTTTGAGGAGGAGCATCACTGGGAGAATCTGAATTGCATACTCCTCGCTTCCTATCTCCCTCCACCTTCTCAAAACCCATTGGAGGAGAAGGTCAGAGGGGAGAGACCTCTGGCTTTCTCATTCAATGGTTTTTGAGTAGGCGAGGAGTATGGAATGAGATTCTCCCACTGTCTACGTCTGCACGCCAGTCCCCTATGACCCCTCTGACCACTTCCCTGTTCTCTTCCCTCCCCCCCTCAGTTTCCCATTCTGCCCAACATCCCTCTTGGGAGGTGATTCGATGCAGGGCCAGACAGGTAGCAGCTGAATGCATCTTTCCTGGCTTTGATTACTCCCTTTCCTCTCCTCTCCTGCTGGGCAGCCATCTGCCTTGTGCCTCCCTCTCCTCCCTCCTCTCTGTTCATGTCTGCTTGCCCACTTCTCACATCTCACTGCAGCTGGTATTCAGGCCAGGCAGGCCAGGGAGCAGCGTGTTGTTTAAACAACAGATTGCAGGATGATGCCAGAGACACACGGTGTCTTGTTTGTGTACTTTGCAGGAGGGGTTGCCAGGTAGGAAGGCCTCTGACCTGCTTGTCTTTTTCTTCTATATAGATTACATGTTAGTCACCTGTCATGAGCAGGATCAGCATCCTTCGGCACATAGAGGTGATGCTGTTTCCTGGGGTCCATCTGCTTGTTCCCCCACACACACACACAAAAAATACCTTTCGATACCTTTTGTATGTTCGTGCTCATCAAAGCAGACCTGGCATTCAATACAAAAGGCAGCGTTGTTCACATGCCAGCAAATACACAGCAAATATGACCCCTTTTTTTTATTACCTTTTTAATTCAAAATAGTTAGTCCCAGTGTACACTGGATAGGAAACAGCTCTGTTGCCAAGATTTTCATCAGGGTGACTCATGATGGGACAACCAGTCAACGGTTTTCTTCTTGTCAGGCAGCTGTCATGGCAACAGAGTGAGATGTACAGTTTGTTTTTAGTGCTTCAGGTAAAAGCAGTAGGAGAGCCTGTGTCTGACTGCACCTACATCTGGAGCCTAATTGACCAATATCAGCCAAATATTGTGCCTAAACAGATGAAAGGGCACTTTTTTTTTGTTAAATATAGTGTCTTTTGCAGGTCTCTATATTTCATCAGAATTTAAGGTAACCTTAATGACAAAGGCCTGAAAAGGAACTGTTTTACCAGGGGGGAAATGCCTTTTACTGCAGGGTTTACTGGTGTTACTTAGGGAATGGCTCCAGTTCAGTAAACATATACACTACAGGTGAAAAGTTTTAGAACATCTACTCATTTGAGGGTTTTTCTTTATTTTTTTACTATTTTCTACATTGTAGAATAATAGTGAACACTTCAAAACTATGAAATAACACATGGAATCGTGTAGTTAACCAAACCCAAATATATTTGAGATTCTTCAAATAGCCACCCTTTGCCTTGATGACTGCTTTGCACACTCTTGGCATTCTCTCAACCAGCTTCATGAGGTAGTCACCTGGAATGCATTTCAATTAACAGTTGTGCCTTGTTAATTTGTGGAATTCCTTTTCTTCTTAATGTGTTTGAGTCAATCAGTTGTGGGGGGGTATAGAGAAGCTAGCCCTATTTGGTAAAATACCAAGTCCATATTATGGCAAGAACAGCTCAAATAAGCAAAGAGAAATGACAGTCCATCATTACTTTAAGACATGAAGGTCAGTCGATACTGAAAATGTCAAGAACTTTGAAAGTTCCTTCAAGTGCAGTCGCAAAAACCATCAAGCGCTATGATGAAACTGGTTCTCATGAGGACCGCCACAGGAAAGGAAGACCCAGAATTACCTCTGCGTCAGAGGATAAGTTCATCAGTTACCAGCCTCAGAAATTATAGCCTAAATAAGTGCTTCACAGAGTACAAGTAACAGACACATCTCAACATCAACTGTTCAGAGGAGACTGTGTGAATCAGACCTTCATGGTCAAATTGCTGCAAAGAAACCACAACTAAAGGACACCAATAAGAAGAGACTTGCTTGGTACCAAGAAACATGAGCATCGGACATGAGACCGGAGTAAATTTGTCCTTTGGTTTGATGAGTCCAAATTGGAGATTTTTGGTTCCAACCGCTGTGTCTTTGTGAGACGTGGTGTGGGTGAACGGATGATCTCCGCATGTGTATTTCCCACCGTAAAGCATGGAGGAGGAGGTGTTATAGTGTCACCAGCAAAGCACCCCCACACCGTCTGTGGTTTATTTAGAATTCAAGGCACACCAGCATGGCTACCACAGCATTCTGCAACAATGCGCCATCCCATCTGGTTTGGGCTTAGTGGGACTATAATTTGTTTTTCAACAGGACAATGATCCAACACACCTCTAAGCTGTGTAAGGGCTATTTTACCAAGAATGAGAGTGATGGATTGCTGCATCAGATGACCTGGCCTCCACAACCCCCCCCCCAATCTCAACCAAATTGAGAAGTTTGAGATGAGTCGAACCGCAGAGTGAAGGAAAAGCAGCCAACATGTGCTTAGCATATGTGGGAACTCCTTCAAGACTGTTGGAAAAGCATTCCAGGTGAAGCTGATTGAGAGAATGCCAAGAGTGTGCAAAGGGTGGCTATTTGAAGAATCTCAAATGATAAAATATGTTCTGATTTGTTTAACACTTTTTTTGGGGGGTTACTACATGATTCCATATGTGTTATTTCATAGTTTTGATGTCTTCACTATTATTCTACAATGTAGAAAATAGTCTAAATAAAGATCACCTACTCATTGAAGGGTTTTCTAATGTTTTTAATGTACTTCTCTGCCTCTTTGTTTAATTGAGTTGATACAAACACCTCTTTCTTCCTATTTTCTGTTTCATAGTTGCCATTGGTTACTTACCTACTGTATTTGCTCAGGGGTCCGTTTTTGCTCTCGGGTCCATTTCGTTGGTACCGTGCCGGGGAATGTCTTTCTGCACAAACTGAGGCCCAGATATGTCTTTACTTTAGCGAGCCTTATGCTGTGACGTAACGTATTTGTGGAGACATTGTACATGTGTGAGCTGCAGTTTACCTCGAGTAGGCTACCATCTCGCTAGGGGGATGTGAAAGGACCAATGAGATGTTTATTTTTCACTCTATGACTGATAGTGTGGAGCAGAACTAACAAGAAGCCTGGGCCTATGTCAAGTCTATTTGTCATGTGTAAAGGGTACACAATAATTGTGGTGCGTTCGTTCATGCAGACAACTCTGGAAATGGTCATATTTCTGCTTTGTATGTGTTAGCCTAGGTTTACCTATTGTATTAAAAGCACCTCTGTCACTTTATACACAAACTCCAGAATTTGCTGCTTTAAATTCAGTAGCCTACCTCTCCTCTCCTAGTTAAGCATGCAAGAGTATGTGTGGTCTCAATGGTGTAGAGTACTCTCTGGTAATTGAATCTATTTCTTCTGTTATTTTAGTGCTTTTGATATTGCATGTATGTCGCAACATTGCTGGGACCATGACTAGCAAGTGAGCTGTGTCACATGGGCTACGCCTAAATTACATTGTGGTACTGTGGTTGGGTTCGGGACCAGTTCTTGCTGATGTGGGTAGGAGTAGGACAGAAAGCCAGCAGGAGCGGGCGGGTACGGATTGAAAAGCTGCAGCAGCAGAGGGGGATGAAGAAATCAGTCCCGCGCAGACCTCTAGTACACAGTACCATGAAATGCTTGCAGGTTCACCTTGCAACAATGCGGCATAATAGGTAGACACAACAGGTGTAGACCTTACAGTGAATTGCTTACTTACAGGCTCAAACCAATAGTGTGGAAAAAAAAGGTGTGGGTGTAAGTAAAGAAATAAAACAACAGTGAAAAAAGAGTAGTAAAGGCTATATAGACACTGGTTAGTCAGGCTTATTGAGGTCGTATGTACATGTAGGTATCATTAAAGTGACTATGCATATATGATGAACAGAGAGTAGCAGAAGCGTAAAAAGAGGGGTTGGCGAGTGGTGGGACACAATGCAGATAGCCCAGTTAGCCAATGTGCGGGAGCACTGGTTGGTCGGGACAATTTAGGTAGTATATACATGAATGTATAGTTAAAGTGACTATGCATATAAAATAAACAGAGTAGCAGCAGCATAAAAAAAGGGGTTGGGGGGGCACACGATGCAAATAGTCTGGGTAACCATTTGGTTACCTGTTCAGGAGTCTTATGGCTTGGGGGGTAAAAACTGTTGAGAAGCCTTTTTGTCCTAGACTTGGCACTCCGGTATCGCTTGCCATGCGGTAGTAGAAAGAACAGTCCATGACTGGGGTGGCTGGGATCTTTTGACAATTTTTCGGGCCTTCCTCTGACACCGCCTGGTGTAGTGGTCCTGGATGGCAGGCAGCTTTGCCCCAGTGATGTACTGGGCCGTACGCACTACCGTCTGAAGTGCCTTGCGGTTGGAGGCCGAGCAATTGCTGTACCAGGCAGTGATGCAACCGGTCAGGATGCTCACGATGTTGCAGCTGTAGAACCTTTTGAGGATCTCAGGACCCATGCCAAACCTTTTTAGTTTCCTGAGGGGGAATATGCTTTGTCGTGCCCTCTTCAAGACTGTCTTGGTGTGTTTGGACTATTCTAGTTTGTTGTTGATGTGTACCCCAAGGAATTTGAAGCTCTCAACCTGCTCCACTACAGCCCCGTTGATGAGAATGGGGACATGCTCGGTGCTCCTTTTCCTGTAGTCCACAATCATCTCCTTAGTCTTGGTTACGTTGAGGGATAGGTTGTTATTCTGGCACCACCCGGCCAGGTCTCTGACCACCTCCCTGTAGGCTGTCTCGTCGGTGATCAGGCCTACCACTGTTGTCGTCAGTAAACTTAATGATGGTGTTGGAGTCATGCCTGGCCATGCAGTCGTGGGTGAACAGGGAACACAGGAGGGGACTGAGCACGCACCCCTGGGGAGCTCCAGTGGTGAGGATCAGCTTGGCAGATGTGTTGCTACCTACCCTGACCACCTGGGGGCGGCCTGTCAGGAAGTCCAGGATCCAGTTGCAGAGGGAGGTGTTTTGTCCCAGGATCCTTAGCTTGGTGATGAGCTTTGAGGGTACTATGGTGTTGAACGCTGAGCTGTAGTCAATGAACAGCATTCTCACATAGGTGTTCCTTTTGTCCAGGTGGGAAAGGGCAGTGTGGAGTGCAATAGAGATTGCATCATCTGTGGATCTGTTTGGGCGGTATGCAAATTGGAGTGGGTCTAGGGTTTCTGGGATAATGGTGTTGATGTGAGCCATTACCAGCCTTTAAAAGCACTTCATGGTTACGGACGTGAGTGCTACGGGTCTGTAGTCATTTAGGCAGGTTGCATTTGTGTTCTTGGGCACAGGTACTATGGTGGTCTGCTTGAAGCATGTTGGTATTAGACTAAATCAGGTGTTGAAAATGTCGGTGAAGACACCTGCCAGTTGGTCAGCACATTGCCCGGAACACACGTCCTGGTAATCCGTCTGGCCCCGCAGCCTTGTGTATGTTGACCTGTTTAAAGGTCTTACTCACGTCGGCTACGGAGAGCGTGATCACAGTCGTCCGGAACAGCTGATGCTCTCATGCATGCTTCGGCGTTTTCTTGCCTTTGGTAATGCATCCCAGATATTTCAATCCAAAATTTTTCTAAACTTTTGTTGGCAAACAAAATATTTCCTATTGATCTCCTTTCATAATGTAGCATTAACCACAAGCTAGCTCTATATTGGAATGCTGTTAACTGAGGAAAAACTAAACTTTCCTCCTTCCTGTATGCTTCAAAACATGTTTTTCTCTGACATGCGGCCTAACCTAATGATAGTAATTACTGTAAGACCAAGGTCATGGCGAAGTTACTCTAATTAGATTTCAATAAGACACAACTGGCTCCATTCAGAGGTCTGGCTATTGTAGGAAGTCTTTCAGAATCTGAGGCAGCAACATCCACCCCCACCAGCCAAGATTGAGATGCCACTGACTGACACTGACATCTCTTCCTGTAAGACCTGGTTAAAACATCAAGGAGCAGACAGTTGTCATATAGAGGTAACTGCCTAAATAAAGGAAACTCCAAAATAGTGTCTTAATAGGGCGTTAGGCCGCAAGAACAGCTTCATAGAATAGCTGCATAGAATCTGCAAGTATCTGTAAGTCTATTGGAGGGATGTGACACCATTCTTCCACGAGAAATTCCATCATTTGATGTTTTGTTGATGGTGGTGGGAAAAACTCTTTCTCATGTGCCGCTCCAGAATCTCCCATAAGTGTTCAATTGGATATATGAGACACACGCACAGACTCCTTAAACCCCCTATGCTCCTTTGAGACCCCTCTTTCAAAGTCCCTGAGATATCTTCTAGCCATGGTAGCCAGAATAATGGGCAACTGGGCATTTTTATACATGACGCTAAGCATGATGGACACCTGTGTGGAAGCACCTACTTTCAATATACTTTGTATCCCTCATTTACTCAAGTATTTTCCCTTTATTTAGGCAGTTAATCTATCTGTAGATTAGGGCTGAGCGGTACCTTATTTTACGATATACCGGTATTGATGCACGGACAGGTTTGGGTTTTTACTTAACGTTCTATGTTTGAATGTTTTTAGTTTCTTAAATGTAATGTCAATTTTTTTAATAGTTTACCTCGCTACTTGAGTCATCTCTCTCTTTCCATGCCACTTTCCACAAAGACCTAGCCCCGTTCCGTCACTCAAGGAGCACATTTGTTGTTCCTCGACCACGAGATGCGTTCAGTCTGCATTGTCAATGCAGCTCATGCAACAATGCTGTTTTCACTTTGCTTTTTAATATAAATCCACTAGCGTTGTGTTTCGTACATCTGCAAACAGCTAGTTTGTCTTTTCTTAGCAAGTTGGTCCTAAGTCTTTTTAGCACCTAATGCTAATCGCTTGTTAGCTGGCTGGCTAGCTAGCTAATAAATGTACTGAGTCAAAGTAATTACCTATACAGCCTAATAAAACCAGTGATGGTGTAGACTTAAATCAGTTTGAAACAGTATCTTCTAAAGCAAAGAGGAATACGCAAAGCATGAATATGTTAGCTACATGAAGTAGCTAAGAGAGAACATTTAATGTAGCCAAAGACTATCGGGTCCCCTAGGAAACACTTGTCAACACTTTGGTTACTACCCAGTCACAATAACTCCCCCCTGGCATTTCATTCATTGTCATTTCAAACAACACTGTTCTCAAAGTGCACACTATTTTATTCTTCTCCCCCTTTTCGTGATATCCAATTGGTAGTTAGTCTTGTCCCGTCGCTGCAACTCCCGTACAGACTCGGGAGAGGCGACGGTCGAGAGCTGTGCGTCCTCAGAAACACAACCCAGCCAAGCCGCACTGCTTCTTGACACAATGCCCGCTTAACCCGGAAGCCAGCCGCACCAATGTGTCAGAGGAAACACTGTACACTTGGGGACCGTGTCAGCATTTACTGCGCCCGGCCCGCCGCAGCAGTTGCTAGACCGGGATGGTACAAGTACAGTGCCTTGCGAAAGTATTCGGCCCCTTGAACTTTGCGACCTTTTGCCACATTTCAGGCTTCAAACATAAAGATATAAAACGGTATTTTTTTGTGAAGAATCAACAACAAGTGGGACACAATCATGAAGTGGAACAACATTTATTGGATATTTCAAACTTTTTTTAACAAATCAAAAACTGAAGAATTGGGCGTGCAAAATTATTCAGCCCCTTTACTTTCAGTGCAGCAAACTCTCCAGAAGTTCAGTGAGGATCTCTGAATGATCCAATGTTGACCTAAATGACTAATGAAAATTATTCAGCCCCCTTAAGTTAATACTTTGTAGCGCCACCTTTTGCTGCGATTACAGCTGTAAGTCGCTTGGGGTATGTCTCTATCAGTTTTGCACATTGAGAGAATTTTTTTCCCATTCCTCCTTGCAAAACAGCTCGAGCTCAGTGAGGTTGGATGGAGAGCATTTGTGAACAGCAGTTTTCAGTTCTTTCCACAGATTCTCGATTGGATTCATGTCTGGACTTTGACTTGGCCATTCTAACACCTGGATATGTTTATTTTTGAAACATTCCATTGTAGATTTTGCTTTATGTTTTGGATCATTGTCTTGTTGGAAGACAAATCTCCGTCCCAGTCTCAGGTCTTTTGCAGACTCCATCAGGTTTTCTTCCAGAATGGTCCTGTACATGTTTGGTGTGTCTCCCAGGTGGCTTGTGGTAAACTTTAAACAACACTTTTTATGGATATCTTTAAGAAATGGCTTTCTTCTTGCCACTCTTCCATAAAGGCCAGATTTGTGCAATATACGACTGATTGTTGTCCTATGGACAGAGTCTCCCACCTCAGCTGTAGATCTCTGCAGTTCATCCAGAGTGATCATGGGCCTCTTGGCTGCATCTCTGATCAGTCTTCTCCTTGTATGAGCTGAAAGTTTAGAGGGATGGCCAGGTCTTGGTAGATTTGCAGTGGTCTGAAACTCCTTCCATTTCAATATTATCGCTTGCACAGTGCTCCTTGGGATGTTTAAAGCTTGGGGAATCTTTTTGTATCCAAATCCGGCTTTAAACTTCTTCACAATAGTATCTCGGACCTGCCTGGTGTGTTTATTGTTCTTCATGATGCTCTCTGTGCTTTTAACAGACCTCTGAGACTATCACAGTGCAGGTGCATTTATACAGAGACTTGATTACACACAGGTGGATTGTATTTATCCTCATTAGTCATTTAGGTCAACATTGGATCATTCAGAGATCCTCACTGAACTTCTGGAGAGAGTTTGCTGCACTGAAAGTAAAGGGGCTGAATAATTTTGCACGCCCAATTTTTCAGTTTTTGATTTGTTAAAAAAAGTTTGAAATATCCAATAAATGTCGTTCCACTTCATGATTGTGTCCCACTTGTTGTTGATTCTTCACAAAAAAATACAGTTTTATATCTTTATGTTTGAAGCCTGAAATGTGGCAAAAGGTCGCAAAGTTCAAGGGGGCCGAATACTTTCGCAAGGCACTGTACATCCCGGCCAAACCCTCCCCTAACCTGGACGACGCTGGGCCAATTGTGTGCCGTCCCATGGGTCTCCTGGTAACAGATCCATGCTGAGACAAAGCCTGGACTCGAAACAGGATCTCTAGTGGCACAACTTGCATTGTGATGCAGTGCCTTAGACCACTGCGCCTCTCGGGAGGCCCCACACTATTATCTTGTATTTCCATGATTGCAACAGTTCATCCAAGTGTTTAGATCAAAATCGCAAGTCAAATTTGCAACGTTTGGTTAAAAATAAGGCCTAGATTTTTTTTGCCTATATCCTGCAGCCCTATGTGGCAGTGTGGAAATGATCTCATGAGTGCAGGAAATGCAGAAATGTATAAAAATGCAGACATTTTTGGGGGTTGACGTTTTAATTGAACAGTATAAAACAATTAGAATGGAAACACATTGAAATCACTTAAAATGAATGTGTTGCCAGCCTAGGGTCACGCACTACTCATTGAGTAAATGTTTTACTTGTATTATTCAAAAACATAAAATACCATCATACTGTCAAAACTCTGAAAATTACAGGGAAATGGTATTTGGGCCGTATTGCTCAGTCCTACTACCAAGCAGAAGATGGCGATACGCCTGACCAGATCGCAGGTAGTCTAGCGGTTAAGAGAGTTGGGCCAGTAACCGAAAGGTCTGGTTCAAATCCCTGACCCTAGGTGAAAAATCTACCGACGTGCCCTTGAGCAAAGCTCTTAACCCTAATTGCTCCTGTAAGTTGCACTGGATAAGAGCGTCTGCTAAATGATGATTCCATGTCATGTCAGCTGTAATGGGATGTCCACTCCATACTTCTATCCCAGAAGGGTTTGCGTATCTGATGCTTTATTTTCACCCAACTTCCTCCAAGTCCCGTGATGCAAGACAAAGGCCTGTAAATGAGGAGGATCACAGAAGGAAAACCTGTAGTTTCTATTCTTGTTATGCCGATAATGTTCTCCCCTTTGCAACCACTGCAACAGCACAGTGCTATAAACTCTTGGCATCGGAAACGTTCGGGGTGCAGTGTGACTCACAATTCATTACAGCTTCTATTTCTTTATGTGAATTCATTTATGGGGTCTATTACTTTTTGTGTATTACAATGTCTATTACTTTGAATTCATTACAATGTCTACTTTATGTAAATTAATTACCACGTCTTACTTTATGTGAATTCATTACAGGGTCTATTTCTTTATGTGAGTTTTTCATCCGACTGTGATTTGGCTGGGCTGTAGGCGAGCCTGGGGGAGCACTAACATTACACTGAGGGGAGAAACCTGGGCCTGGCTGTAAAAGTCAAACTGAATAACCCAGCTGGTTTTTGGGTTCAAGTGGAGAAAAATGTGGGATTCCTGATCATAAGATCTTGAGGAAATCGAGACAAATGTAGAGCAAGGAACATCTCCACGGGAGAAGGACATGATTGCCATCTCTGAATGACATTATTGTTGTGAGAGCCTGAAAGATAAACTGTCTTCTAGCTCAGATGACACCACCAAAATATAGATTTGCTCTCTTTTATTATTTACGCCCAAGGAACGCTCCCCTCATATCCATGAAGTGCCTCGGTAGAACTCCCTCTCTAGTAGATCGTCACGGGCCTCCTATCATAACACTGTGGATATCGCAGGCCTCCCCTCTCACATGGCACCCCTGGCTGTGTCCAGGCCTGGACTGGAGACTTGAGTCATCCCCCAGTGTCCCATGGTCATGGGATGATGCCCCCCTTTTAGGTGTGGATAAATCCTAGGCCTCTTCATCTCCACACTGTCTGGCTTCTGTCCTGCCCCTTACTGACTGTCTGGCCAGCCACGGTTGGGCTGGAAAGTCATCATCCATCCAGCCAGTGTCTCATGATTCCTGTTTGGGACCCTCCACCATGTGACATGGTGCGCAGGGAATAATCTACTGACAAGTCGCTGTGGAGTATTAACAACTTAAAAGAGCGTCTTTCTGTCTGACCACGGTGGCCGTTGTTTGTGTTCGAACTCTGCTGGGCAGTGGTAAAATGGATGTCTGACACTGGTCCCGGTTTTGAGGGAATAAGAAAAACAGGAAGCTAAAGTAAGAGACAATTATTCGAAGAACAGTGGCACTCCTTCCTTTGCCAGTTTAAACCCTCTGTTTCATCAGTAGCCTATTTGGTTTATGGAGTTCTATGTGTAACTGGTAAGGTTAAAGTTGCCAGCTCGGGTTTCTTGAAATGAACATTTCAGCCAAAGAGATGGCTATCTGCTGTTTTGAATCATTATCCCCACTGAAAACAAATACCTAACTTGTAAACCTACACCAAAATGGAGAGGCAGTGCATGGGTAAAATCACTGGGAAAGCCAGGGGGGAGAAAAGCCATATTACAGCCAATGTGTTCTCATAATTGTGTTTGCTCTATAACCTGTTAGTTCATATGCCTTGACCCCGTGATATATATATATATATATAGGGTTAAGGCCGAGACAATAAGAAGACTGTGGCAGAATAATTTCAACCACAACTTTTTTTCATTACAGAACCGGGGAGCAACAACTGTCTGGTGGAGTCCACAAAGCATGTTGCATGTAACAAACAGTTACATGACCTACAGCATGGTCAAGCAAGTTCATGTTTCTGATATTTTCTGACTACTAAACAACTATTATTTTAGAACACCAGAGAGTTGCCGCAAAGAATATAGGAGCTTGTTCCACTATTCCAGCACCATTTCAACATCCTCAAATCACCTCTGCTTAGTCTAATACAGGGACAAATAAAAGATTCCAAAGACAATGTAGTCCAATCAACGTAAGCTAAATAGTCTGGCTTCAAATTTTATTGGTCACATACATATGGCTAGCTGATGTTAATGCGCGTGTAGCAAAATGCTTGTGCTTCTAGTTCCGACCGTGCAGTAATCTCTAACAAGTAATCTAACAATTTCACAATAACTACCTTATACACACAAGTGTAAAGGAATGAAAAAAATATATAAATATATGGATGAGCGATGGCCGTGCAGCATAGGCAAGATGCAGTAGATGGTATAGAGTACACTATATACATATGAGATGAGTAATGTAGGGCATGTAAACATGTAAAGTGGCATTGTTTAAAGTGACTAGTGATACATTTATTACATCCAATTTTTAATTATTTAAGTGGCTAGAGATTTGAGTCAGTATGTTGGCAGCAGCCACTCAATTTTAGTGATGGCTGTTTAACAGTCTGATGGCCTGAGATGGAAGCCATTTTTCAATCTCGGTCCCAGCTTTGATGCACCTGTACTGACCTCGCCTTCTGGATGATAGTGGGGTGAACAGGCAGTGGCTCAGGTGGTTGTTGTCCTTGATGATCTTTTTGGCCTTCCTGTAACATCGGGTGGTGTAGATGTCCTGGAGGGCAGGTAGTTTGTCCCCGGTGATGCGTTGTGCAGAACTAACTACCCTCTGGAGAGCCTTCTGGTTGTGGGCGCAGCAGTTGCCGTACCAGGCGGTGATATAGCCCGACAGGATGCTCTCGATTGTGCATCTGTAAAAGTTTGAGGGTTTTTGGTGACAAGCCAAATTTCCTCAGCCTCCTGAGGTTGAAGAGGCGCTGTTGCAGCTTCATCACCACGCTGTCTGTGTGGGTGGACCATTTCAGTTTGTCCATGATGTGTACGTAGAGGAACTAAACTTTACACCTTCTCCACTACTGTCCCATCAATGTGGATAGGGGGGTGCTCCCTCTGCTGTTTCCTGAAGTCCACGATCATCTCCTTTGTTTGGTTGTTGAGTGTGAGGTTATTTTCCTGACCACACTCCGAGGGCCCTCACCTCCTCTCTGTAGTTCGTCTCGTTATTGTTGGCATTCAAGCCTACCACTGTGGTGTCGTCTGCAAACTTGAAGATTGAGTTGTGGGCGTGCTTGGCCACGCAGTCATGGGTGAACAGGGACTACAGGAGAGGGCTGAGAACACCCCCTTGTGGGGCCCCATTGTTGATGATCAGCTGGGTTGAGTTGTTTCCTACCCTCACCACCTGGGGGCGGCCGGTCAAAGTCCAGGACCCAGTTGCACAGGGCGGGGTCGAGACCCAGGGTCTCGAGTTTAATGACGAGTTTGGAGTGTACTATGGTGTTAAATGCTGAGCTGTTATCGATGAACAGCATTATTACATAGGTATTCCTCTTGTCCAGATGGTTTAGGGCAGTGTGCGGTGTGATTGTGTCCCCTGTGGACCTATTGAGGAGGTAAGCAAATTGGATCTAGGGTGTGAGGTAGGGTGGAGGTGATATGATCCTTGACTAGTCTCTCAAAGCACTTCATGATGATGGAAGTGAGTGCTAGTCGTTTAGCTCAGTTACCTGAGCTTTCTTGGGAACAGGAACAATGGTGGCCCTCTTGAAGCATTTGGGAACAGCAGACTGGGAAAAGGATTGATTGAATATGTCCGTAAACACACCAGCCAGCTGGTCTGCGCTTGCTCTGAGGACACTGCTAGGGATGCCGTCTGGGCCAGAAGCCCTGTGAGGGTTATCACTTTTAAATGTTTTACTCACGTTGGCTGCGGTGAAGGAGAGCCCTCAGGTTTTGCTAGTGGGCCGTGTCAGTGGCACTGTATTGTCCTCAAAGCGTTTGTCTGGGAGCAAGACGTCGGTGTCTGCGACAAAGCTGGTTTTCTTTTTGTAATCTGTGATTGACTGTAGATCCTGCCACACACCTCGTGTCTGAGCCGTTGAATTGCGACTCTACTTTGTCTCTATACTGACGCTTAGCTTGTTTGATTGCCTTGCGGAGGGAATAGCTACACTGTTTGTATTCGGTCATGTTTCTGGTCGCCTTGCCATGATTAAAAGCAGTGGTTCGCGCTTTCAGTTTTGACTGCCATCAATCCACTGTTTGTGGTTGGGGAAGGTTAATAGTCACCGTGGGTACAACATCACCGATGCACTTGCTAATATTCTCGCTCACCGACTCAGCATATACATCAATTTTGTTGTCTGAGGCTGTCCAGAACATATTCCAGTCCACGTGATTGAAGCAATCTTGATGCTTGGAATCAGATTGGTCAGACCAGCATTGAACAGACCTGAGCACGGGTGTTTCCTGTTTCAGTTTCTCTCTATAGGCTGGGAGAAACAAAATGGAGTCGTGGTCAGATTTGCTGAAAGGAGGGTTTTGTATGCGTCGTGGAAGTTAGATTAGCAATGATCCAGAATGCTGCCAGCCCGGGTCACGCATTCGATATGCTGATAAAATTTAGGGAGCCTTGTTTTCAGATTAACTTTGTTAAAATCCCCAGCTACAATAAATGCTGCCTCAGGATATGTGGTTTCCAGTTTACATAGAGTCAAATGAAGTTCTTTCAGGGCCGTCAATGTGTCTGCTTGGGGGGGATATACATGGCTGTGATTATAATCAAAGATAATTATTTTGGTAGATAATTGAGTTCCTGTATGTTGTTATGATCACACCACGACTCGTTAATAATAAGGCATACACCCCCGCCCTTCTTCTTACCAGAGAGATGTTTTTTTCTGTCGGAGCGATGCGTTAAGAAACAGGGTGGCGGTACGACTCTGATAACGTATCCCGAGTGAGCCATGTTTCCGTGAAACCGAGAATGCCTTCCAGAGAGACATCAGAGATTGTAACAATCTTTGCTCGAATTTCGTCTACCTTGTCAAGAGACTGGCATTCCTGTATACACGCCACTGTGGAGAAGTTGCATGGATTCAATAAGTTATTACTATAATTCTTCTAATATTAAAACTTATTGTAAAGTTCTACTTGTTGGCAAGGAAGTGTGACTACTCGACCTACAGGTTGCTTTTCTTATATCCCTGGAAGGAGGAAATACAAAAATAAATCACACAGATGTAGCTAGCTTGAGCTTCAAGTCATTTGTAATGAGTGACGGAGCCTGCTTTGTGCTCCCATATAGGAATTCCTAGGTATAACCAATCAAACTCCAATCAGACATCACTAGAGCACATCGATTGTATTATCAACATTCAGATAAATGAATAGCATATTACTTACGGGTACAAATTTTGCTGTTAGAATGAAATGTGCATTAATAATATCACACTTTCCCTTTAAGATGATGAATGGCCGACTTTTACTTCGTATTTTTATGTGTGTGTGTACTCTGACGCATGCTTTGGTAACCGGCCAACAAGGACCAGCCAGAAAGGCAAACATCCGGGACCTATAAACTCTTCACACCAACTTTGGAGAGAATGAGGAGGTGCCGAGGTTGGTGTGTGTGTTTGTGCACGCACCTGCTTGCTTGCTTGTAAGGAACTTGGTGAATGGAAGTACTCACTGTAAGGCCTCATTGTGACCTGAATCTTTGTATCACAGCCTTGTCATAATGTAACGCTCTCCATATATTTCACTGGTAGAATAATTTCTATAGTTTGCAATCCTACACAGATGGTTGCTAGGAAACACATGGCTCTTACAAAGACGACAACTGACAAATCCAAGATTCCTATAACAATGGCAGAACCTTGCTCCATTCAATCCAAGGTCCTTCCTTCCTTACCACTCCCCCATGTGGCGCAGTGGTTTAAGTCGTCAATACAGACCCTGGTTCGACCCCGGGCTGTATCACAACCGGCTGTGATCGGGAGTCCCATAGGGCGGCAAACAATTAGCCCAGTGTTTTCCCGGATAGGGGAGGGTTTGGCCGGGGTGGCCATCATTGTATATAAGAATTTGTTCTTAACTGACTTGTCCCATTAAATAAAATAAAATATAGACCCGTACAGAAGTGGCTACATACAGAACTTTAGTGTGACACAATACAAACACTGACCCCGCTACTGCCGAGCACCATGGGAAAAGGACGCTAAGGCTATGCTCTGAAACAGACCTGTGTTAGTGAGCATTGGCCTGAACTGTACACCAGTGTAGGTGTCGTATAGGCTACCATTATCATGGACATATTTTAAAATGCCTACTCTCACAAAAAGTTAATCTATTCTGTCTGCAGTAGACACTAAACAGCACAGTTCGGCATTGGTAGACTACTACATACAGTACAGCAAAGCTCTCTCCACACGCTACAGCACAGCTCTGTGTTGGTACATACAGCTGCAGCTACCTGCTCTCTGGTACATAGTGTCTCTTTCTGTACAGTAACAGTACAGTGGAGCTCCCAGCTGGACAGTCTGAACTGGATTAGCGGCTCGCTGTAATCTGGGACACTGCAGATTACGGCTGCTTCCATCTCACGGGCCTGCCCTGTCCCGGGCCTGAGCGTGTCATGTGACCAACCAACAAATGGAACCTCGTTTTTCCCAAGATGACAAGATGGATGGGGAAGGGGGCGATAGAGGGAGGGAGAGAGCGACCAGGGCTGTATACTAGAGCTGGAAACTCATCACAGAAGAGCTCCTGCATTCCACAAATGCTAGCATAGCCTAGCATCTTTATGGTATTTTCCTTTAAAAACCTCCTGGGTGTGCAGATTCAGAAACTGGATGTGTGGATGATTGCAGCAATCCACCAGTGACCTTTGGGATTATTTCCAACAGAGAAGCCTAGCTACCAGGGGACTGGGAGTGCCTGACTAATGACTGTGGTGGTTGGTGATTGCAGTGTCGGCAGAGGGTGACGGCTAAAGGGAAGGTAACTCATTAACACCACAGAGCAACTGTCGTGACGCCACCTCGGCCTGCCTGGATGACTGCATGTCATGTGAGCCTGCAGCAGAAAGACAGACCCCGAGACAGACAGGCTAGGAGGCTAGCCCGGCTGGAGCTGTGTGTGTCCGACCGCAACACAGTGTCACATACTGACACACACACGCACTGTCATATACACGACACACTTTCACGTAATGCACTGTCATATACACGACACACTTTCACGTAATACACTGTCACATACACACACGACACAGGAGTACCGTGCGTCTACCAGACCAGGAGAGGACAATCGGAGCACTGACTGAACTGTGCCCCAGCTGCATGTGTCCGAGCACATGCAGGCAATATCAGCTGCTGCAGTGACCTGAGTCATTGTGGTTGGACCCAGCCACCTAACCCAGCCTGGAGCCACCTAACCCAGCCTGGAGCCACCTAACCCAGCCTGGAGCCACCTAACCCAGCCTGGAGCCACCTAACCCTGCCTGGAGCCACCTAACCCTGCCTGGAGCCACCTAACCCTGCCTGGAGCCACCTAACCCTGCCTGGAGCCACCTAACCCTGCCTGGAGCCACCTAACCCTGCCTGGAGCCACCTAACCCTGCCTGGAGCCACCTAACCCAGCCAGGCAACAGCCATGGACGCTCTGGAGCAGGAATACAAGTCGCCGTTTAACTTTGAGCAGGGGGTGAATAGCAGCTACCTCTATCTGTCCCCCAGCGTCATTGTAACACCACCAGGCTCACCGCACGTGACTGTCACAGCCAGAGGTAACCAAAGCAGTGTGTGAGTGAGTGAAGAAGTTTGTATTTGTACTGGGGTGTGGATAGGGTGTTTGCAAAGAGAATGAGATGTGAACAAAAGGAGATCTCCTTTGCGTTTCTTGATGTGTGTGCGTTTAACTGCGTTCTGTTGCTGTCACATTCTGACCTGCTTTATAAAAGGGTCTGTCTGGGGCAGATGTCAAACGGGTGGGTGGTTGCTGGGGGTTGAACTCTGACCACACTGAAAACACTCCTAGGAAGAAACCTAGAGTGGATTGTCGTGCTCGCATCAGAGGAGCTTGGTCAAGCTATGACAAGACCGAACAAAGCTGGTACCACAGCCAAAGCCCTTTTAAACAAATATTGTTACATGACTCTTAACTATGCTGGAATCCCATCATTACTAGTTACAGATAACCTAGAGCAATATAATTAGCTTACACAGGCCACTGTAAAAAAATATATAGAAAGGTTCAATGACTTAATTTAAAAAAACCTTTTGGCTTGTTATACTAACAGGCTAATTATACGCTGCCATTCTGGTGGGATTAACCTCAGTTCTCAACAGACGTGCCTCATTTAAAGTAGTGGCCTTTATTTTTTGGCTGTGAATACAGAGTACCTATGCATTACGTTGGAGCAAAAACAATCAGCGTTTTGTGTGATGTAGGCTAATCTTTATAGTTGCTACCACATCATGGGCAGAAGGAGTTTGACACTCCTGTTCGAACCCATATAAGGTAGAAGCCCTCGCGGTCTGGGATGGTGGTATAGATTACACAGACCTGTCACTGTCAGCAGTATGGCTACCTGGACCGCGGCTACCTGGACCGCAGACACCTGAGTGCCACTCCCTCGTAGTCAAGGGGAGGGAGGGAAACAATCGGAACGGTCAAGAAGAGTTGAGTGAATGTGTTGAGCATATCTAAAACAGGCTACTTATGCAATCAATTGTCATCCATACAGGTAACATCCATAGATCCATGTCAGCTGCCGTTCTGTGTCTGAGCTTCTGTTACCACAACAGTTCTCTCTAATACTAATCAATTACAGGACCATCCGTTCCCAGGGTCAAAACCAGATCACAAGGAACACCCATGATTCGTGCTGCGCCGGCCAAAACTCCTTTTCTCAATCAGAGAAAGTTAGGGCTGCATCAGCAGCATGGGAAATTGATTTAACTAATATGTGCACTAATACTAGTTAACTAGTAATTACATAGTGAATCCTACAGAGCAAGAACCATGTGCCTTTTGATTTGTTTTAATAGATTGATGAATCATTATAAAGTAGAAAGTATAATTGAAAGACTAACTCTTGATGTGGTATGCACATTCCCCCCAAAAAGAGAGATTTGAAAATATCCACATTTTTCATAACATGGTTCTTTGTTGCTGCTAGGGATCAGTTATTGGCGTTTTTATTCCACTGACGGCCTTTTCCTCAGTGTCTTTGTGATTGACAACTCTGTTCTGAACTACCCCACTGTTTCTCTCCTGCTGAAGAATCTCAACATCTCCATCCAGGAGGTTCAGCTTTTATTCATGTTACAATTGAAGACTTTCATTCCAAAACACTATATATACATTTTCAGAAATATTGGTACGTTTGCTTTGTTTTAAATAAATTCTGAGTGAAAAACCACCCCAATCTATCTAATCATGGCGTTTGTTCAATGACAGATTTTTCACATACATGTCTATCACTTGATGGTTTCATTTCTGAGAGACAATCCATTTTATTTGCAAAATGCTGTATATCCGCCTCACACTCAGAGAAATAAGTAGTACTGCTAGGTTTTACAGTCAAATATAACTAAATGTTTAATAAAGAACTGTACAAATGATACATTTGTGACATCAATATATATATATATATATATATATTTATTTATTTAGCTTTTATTTGATTGAATACAGTAACATGATCTGTATGTAAAACATCTATGTTTAGCAGATTCTCTTATCCACAGACAACCGCATATGACAGTCGAATATACAGGATACGAACATATTCCACTCCAGCTTAACAATGGATATATAGCGTTAAACAAAACAACAAATCCTACGAATAAACACAACTGTGATTGGTGGATATAGTGTTTTGGAAATAAACTCTTCAATTCCTACAGGGTAGAACTGTGGCTGACTGGCCTGCTCAAGGCTGAGTCCAACATCAAAGAAGTGAGACCACAATATTGTGTGTGTGTTTCACACCTGCCCTTCAAAGGCTCTCTTAATCTAGCTGCCCCCCCCCCCCCTCCACCGCCCCTGGACACTGGACTGTCTTCTTCCTCCACTCCAGAAGGAGAAACACTACTAAGTTGACAGCTATCATTGAACACCTGCTGTATCCTCAAGCCTTTGAGGATCAGAAACTCTGAGGATGTCTCTCTTAACGCTCTCTTTTACTCTCCCTGTCTCTCTCTATCCCCCCCCCCCCCCCCCTCCCTCTCTCTTTCCTCCCCTCCCACTACATCTCTCCAGGTGCTGTGAGACCAGACTCTATCACAGAGGTAGGGGAGGATGCAGTGATGTCGGTGGCTGTGTCCCCTTCCATCCCCACCCTGACAGAGGAGGAACAGGAGGAGCTGCGAGATGAACTGCTCAGGGTAAGTCAGGAACCCTGGTTCAAGTCAGAGGTCTAGGTATTATAAGAATGTAGATACTTCCAGTGTTATAATGTATAACAACAACTCTGTTGTACGAATTACAGAATTTTGGTTCTGGGGGTGAAAAAAACGTTAAATTACATTTGTTTCAGTCAATACTACCCAACCCTGCACCCTGTGTGTCTCACCCCTGCACCCTGTGTGTCTCACCCCTACACCCCGTGTTTGTCTCGCACCGTCTCTGTCCTCCAACGTGTGTCTCTCTCTCTCACTGTCTGTTGCGTTCTCTCTCTGTCTCATGTCTCTCTCCATGTCTGTATCGCTCTCTCTGTCATGTCTGTGTCATGTCTGTCTCTCTCCATGTCTCTCTCAGGTGGAGGATGAGGTCGTGACTCTGTCTCAGGTGCTGGCAGCTAAGGAGAAGCAGGTGGCAGACATCAAGAGGAAGCTGGGCATCACTCCTCTCAACGAGCTCAAACAGAACATCAGCAAGAGCTGGCAGGAGGTCACCACCTCTACTGCGTATGTGGCTGTACACACACATGGACGCACACATACATAACACTTATACACTTGGGGTGGCAGGGTAGCCTAGTGGTTAGAGTGTTGGAGTACCCGAAAGGTTGCAAGTTCAAATCCCTGAGCTGACAAGGTACAAATCTGTCGTTCTGCCCCTGAACAGGCAGTTAACCCACTGTTCCTAGGCCGTCATTGAAAATAAGAAATTGTTCTTAACTGACTTGCCTAGTTAAATAAAGGTAAAATAAAAACACAGGCATACATGCAGATGTGAGCACACACACTATTCTGCAGAGTCAGCTCTCACATGCTGACTTTATCTTTATTTTCTCTCATATTTTTTTATTCCGTCTTGCTCTCCCTCTCTCTCTCCTAACAGCTACAAGAAGACGTCAGAGGGCCTGTCCGTAGCTGGTCAGAAGGCCACGGCAGCCTTCACCAGCATGGGCTCGGCCATCAGCAGGAAGTTTGAGGACGTCAGGTGAGGCACACACAAGTCTGCGTCTGAAATGACACCCTATTCCCTATATAGTGCAGTACTTTTGACCAGGTCCCAATGAGCTCTGGTCAAAAGTACTGCACCGTGTAGTGAATAGGGCGCCATTTTGGAAGCATACAAAGACAGGCTCTTTTTTTAACCACAGAGGCCCTAAGCTTAGACCTGAAGTTTTGTAGTGTATTCTATCAAGTAGAGTGGGGACTGACGTGGCAGGGAGAATACACATGCTCGTCTTATCATGGGAAATGTTTGGTTTGTTGTCTGTACATGTCTTTAACACAATACTTGGCCTTTACAGATTGCAATCTATTTCCAATTCCTTTGGGTAAGACTGTCCCTGCCGGTGCCGTTAGTTAGTTCATCCGTACCAAGTCATTTTATATGCTGCTTAGATCATTACTCTGTAGGTCGTCTTGGAGTGTTAACCCCTGGCTGCTAGTAGAGTTCATATCTGACACTGTACTGCATGGGTTCTTCTGTGCTAGGGGGATTTGGTTCTGTGTGAGATCTGTGAGGATTCATTCCAATGCTTATTGTGATTGCATGACTGTCTGTGTACAGTAGGTCTACATTGCCATACATGACTATGGTAACTGAGGCCTGTTTTCACCTCAACATACTCTTAGTCACTCGTCAATTTAACTTGGATTGAATGTAGGAAATAAAGGATGAATGAAGGAATGTGTGTCTCTACCTCTCCACACTGGGGCACTCTCTTTTTTTGCTAACCCCCTATCTCTCTTTTTTAATGCTGTCGGATAGCATACGCTCCCTACAGCATTCTGCTAGTATGCCCGTGATGAGGTAAGGGAACACGCACGTTAACAACCAACCCGCGGCTTGCTGGAACCCTCCTCTGTAGCACCTTCTACAATAACGTCTCGCAGCTTTGTGGACTTGAGGAAAAACTGGCTTGAGTTTTGACATTTTAAAATGGAAATCACAAACATTAGAAGCTATTTTAAACCTCAAATACACTAGAAGTTTGCATTCCCCGCTGTGCAGGAAAATTCCCAGCAACAAGAGTGATCAAATGAAGAGCCTACATCTGTTGGTCGAGATGCGACTGCCAACACCTCTCTAGTTTATAGGGACTGAGGTGCATTTCTGACACAAACACTGTTCTTGTATTCTTAGTGTTTATACCCTCTGGACAGTAAATAGTCTTTATGATCTGTGAATAGAAGAGACTGAATGTGGCCACTCTGGGATCATCTATAGTTATCTGACGACCCATCCAGACAGGGTTCAGTTAACGTTCCTTATGAAAACAATGACGATAAATGTGTCTCCTTTTATGCATCCCAACTCCCACCTCTGCTTTCTTCCCTGACCTCCCACCTCTGCTTTCTTCCCTGACCTCCCACCTCTGCTTTCCCACAGTCCTCTGGATATGGAAGTCTGGTGTCTGTTAGGCTGTGTACAAAATGGCACCCTATTCCCTATATAGGGTACAACTATGGGCCCTGGTCAAAAGTAGTGCACTAAGTAGGGAACACACTAGTCTGCAATATCACTCCTCTTCATCCCGCTCTACTCACATCCCGTGTCCCTCTTCACAGGAACACACCCACCTTTAAGTCGTTTGAGGACAAAGTCGAGACTTTAAAGGTAAAAGATGAGAAGAGGAGTGAGTAAGAACTTAATCACTTCTCAGTACATTTGGAGGAGCCCTAAAATATTTATCTTTGAATATTTGGGGAGAAATTCATCACAACAGATGATAAAAATGAATGAATTTGTTTGTCTTCATTTATTCATTCAACATCTTTCTCTTCCTCCACCCTGCAGGTCAAGATGAGCCCGACGGCATCTCAGGGTGACTTTGGCGATGTGTTGACCTCTACAGCGACCTCTGACCCTTCTGTTCCCGTAGAGAAACGGCCAGAGGCCACACCCATCGCCACCCAGGAAGAACAGCCTCACTGAGACCTGCCTGACCTTTCACCCCTGACCCCTAGCTAGGCTGACATTCACTAGAACCATACCCTCTTTCCCCTTCTGTCTCCCCTCTTTCTGTTGTCTCACCTCCTCCCTTCTTCAGCTCCCTCTTTACAATCCTATAGCACAAAACAACAGAACCAACAACCATTCACTAGAACCATACCCTCTTTACAACCCTATAGCACAAAACAACAGAACCAACAACCAAAAAAGAAAAATAAGTTTCCCCAGGAACTTTAAAATTAAAAAAAAATGTAATTATGAAAATATTGTTGTGACACCGTAGGTTTGTAGGACTGTATGTTTCTATTTTAATGTCCATGTTTGAGGAACCTGCACAAGTAGAAGAATATACATTACACTTAATGAGAAACTGTATGTCACAGCAAGTGAAGTTGTGATGGCAAAACGAATTGGTTCACACAGGCCCATATATTTCCAGAACTTTGAGTACTAACAGGCATTTGCTTTTTCTTTTCTTTTGATGTACTCCAACCACTGTAATCACTAGGATGTCATTTCTATTCCAACACTGCAGAGGCTTTCTCTGTCATTTACTACTACTATCACCAATAGCACCAGTAATGTGGTGTAGAGCACAGCTGAGTAGAGTTAATACCAAATCTGTGTAGCTCACACACTCCTCTCACAGCTTAACCATATGGGGGTGGTCTAAATCTGACCTCTGAGCAGTTCATAGTGCTTAACTCTGATATCAGAGAAGGTGGGCCAAAGCATCCAGATCAGTGTGTAATGATAGTCGCAGATGCATGATTGGTTATAATGGTGTCAGCTGGCCTTGACCCTCAGGTCAGTGCAATTTACATCACTCAAAGCCTCACAGCATGGTGGGCCAAAGTCCGTATTAGGGCACTTGTCTTACTGGCTTCTCTCTGCTTGGTATGCTGAAACACAGCAGGATAGTCACTGGATGCTGTGTACTTCTCTCTGCTTGGTATGCTGAAACACAGCAGGATAGTCACAGGATGCTGTGTACTTCTCTCTGCTTGGTATGCTGAAACACAGCAGGATAGTCACAGGATGCTGTGTACTTCTCTACTGTTGAATGATATATGAATGGTAGTTGTTTTTGTTTCAAAGTGATTTTCATTGTTTACCTTTTCATAAAGATGTGCAATTTTCCTTAAATTGGAAATATACTGTTCTCGACCTAGACTAATAACTAGATTTCCTCCCGTGTCGGTATTTTAATTTCTCTACAGTGTATGTGGTATGGTAATCCATTTTTACAGTTGACTGTCTGAGGGAATGTTTTTCTCTTCTGAACATCTTGAGGTATAAAAGAGTGCGATGCAGGATCCTGTTAAATGTTTACTCTTGACCACACTAGGATGATACATACAGTGCCTATAGAACGTCTACACATCCTTGAATGTTTTTCAACAGAAGTCTTTCTAAGAGTTTAAGTGTTCCTGAGTGGTCTAGTCTGTCCAGAATTAAATCTGCTTCAACAAAACAGAGGCAAGGTTTAAATATCGCTGTCCACCAGTGATCCCCAACCAAATTTACTGAGCCTGGGCAATGTTGACAAAAACGATGGATAAATGTTGCCCTAAGAGTTGTGCCAACTTGGTAGAACTTTAATGGAAATGAGTCACAGATGTAATTGCTGCCATAGATGCATCCGCCAAGTATTAACTCAGGATAGAGACTTATCCAATTATGATATCTGTTACTTGGTCAAATAACTTTCTTTCACGTTGAAAATGTGGAGTGGGTTGTGTAGATCTGTAGGAAAAACATTTCAGGGGGAGTGTAGACCTTCTATGGGCACTGTATTTTAGGACACTAGTGAATATTTGGTTTAAATGCCTAATGCAAGTCCTCCCCTACTGGAAGACGACTGGCCATATCATGGCATGGATTCATTGTGGAAATAAAGTTCTGGAAGAAAAGTCCTGGTTCCACCATTAAGAAGACATTATGGCTAATAAAATGTATTCCAGAGAGAAGTTACTGTAGACCCGTTGCCCCCATTTAGCCCGACTGCTAAAGCAGTAGGCTGTTGACTTTTCTGTTTAGTCAGGACCTATTTCACAGAAAGAGGGTCTCCCGCCTCTTCATTGTGGGCAGAAATAGTTTGTCAGGAACTCTGTGATCAAAAGTCTTCTGGTAAACTGCCAGAGAGTAGGCCTTCAACAGCCACACTGGTCTGGTTTGTAGTTGGAATGCTGACGTATCTCTAAAAAAAACAGTCAAACTGGGTTATTTAACAAGAATGCACTTGAACAGTGTCTTGTCTCCTTTAGCATTCCTCACAACCTTTCAAATAAATGTATTTTTATGTTGTTTTCAACATTTTAAGAGGCATGAGAAGAGAATACATTTTCCATCCATTTATGACATTTGTCTGTACCAAAGCATCATGGGGGTTCCTTATATCCACTCTGGTATCACACTGTAAGAGGCAGAGGTAAAAAAAAAAAATTGTCATGTCACTGTTATGCAGGGCAGGTTTCAGGAGGTGGACAGGTGTGCCAATAGCTATGTAGATATATAAATAGTAGATATCCCCTTGGTACATTTAGAAATATACTTTTTTGTAGACATGTAAATCTGCTTATTGTAATGAGGAGTAACATGTCTAGAGCAGCGTGTCACCTGCCGGTATAGTTCAGTGGTTACAGATGATATAGTCAAGTACTTGAAGCTTTTTGTTGTTACACTAATCATTGCTATAGTGACATTCTTTGGAGCAACTTTTGTTTTTCATGTTGGAGCTTCACTCTCTTTGTCTGGTGTTTACGGAGCCTGCTTGGGATTCTATAACCTTCTAGAGACAACTTGATTACTGGGAGTTCTGTTCTGGAACTTCAGAGTCAATACTCGGCACTCCTGCATCACTTTGTTATGTGGTAAACTTTAATGGCTGCCTGGAGGAATGTGGGACATTCCCATTAACAAAGCAGCCTGCCTCTAATTTGAGTCTAATGGTTGATTGGATTTGTCATAACATTCCAGTCTGGTCTGACTTTCGGACGGCATTATAAATAATAACAGAACAGGACCCTTAGTTTTAGGAGATCCTGCCCGGGATGGTTAAGGTGTTGGAAGTCTGAATCTTTATTACTTTATTTTTCCAGGGGGTTGATGCTTGATGGGTCACTGGTATTTGAGATGTTTGTGGAATGTGCCAGCGCTGTGTTTGGTGGCCCTACTGTGTACGTGGTCATGCTAAGAGTGGTCAGAGGGTAGAGAATGGGTAATGCCTTGCCACGTTATTGTGTCATGTCAGACACCTACAACCTTCAAACATTTTTGAACTGTCATTTTAAAATGATAATTGTGATAAGACTATATCCACTATTTTCATATGTTGTGGGTCAAAAACGTTTTAGAATCTCTTTTATTACGCTTTCACTAGTACAGTGCCTTGCAGTGCCCCCTTGAACTTTGCGACCTTTTGCCACATTTCAGGCTTCAAACATAAAGATATAAAACTATTTTTTTTGTGAAGAATCAACAACAAGTGGGACACAATCATGAAGTGGAACGACATTTATTGGATATTTCAAACTTTTTTTAACAAATCAAAAACTGAAAAATTGGGCGTTCAAAATTATTTGGCAACAATGCAAAACGTCATGTTTGGCGTAAAAGCAACACAGCTCATCACACTGAACACCATCCCCACTGTCAAACATGGTGGTGGCAGCATCATGGTTTGGGCCTGCTTTTCTTCAGCAGGAACAGGGAAGATGGTTAAAATTGATGGGAAGATGGATGGAGCCAAATACAGGACCATTCTGGAAGAAAACCTGATGGAGTCTGCAAAAGATCTGAGACTGGGACGGAGATTTGTCTTCCAACAAGACAATGATCCAAAACATAAAGCTAAATCTACAATGGAATGGTTCAAAAATAAACATATCCAGGTGTTAGAATGGCCAAGTCAAAGTCCAGACCTGAATCCAATCGAGAATCTGTGGAAAGAACTGAAAACTGCTGTTCACAAATGCTCTCCATCCAACCTCACTGAGCTCGAGCTGTTTTGTAAGGAGGAATGGGAAAAAATGTCAGTCTCTCGATGTGCAAAACTGATAGACATACCCCAAGCGAATTACAGCTGTAATCGCAGCAAAAGGTGGCGCTACAAAGTATTAACTTAAGGGGGCTGAATAATTTTGCACGCCCAATTTTTCAGTTTTTGATTTGTTAAAAAAGTTTGAAATATCCAATAAAGGTCGTTCCACTTCATGATTGTATCCCACTTGTTGTTGATTCTTCACAAAAAAATACAGTTTTATATCTTTATGTTTGAAGCCTGAAATGTGGCAAAGTTCAAGGGGGCCGAATACTTTCTTAAGGCACTGTATATTAGCCGTAAGGGTAATGCGCAAGTCATTTATAATGCATTGTCTATGTTTAGTGTTTTTCCTGAACAGGGCCAATATTACTGATTTGGATGGGGGTCACTTAAGATCATGAATGTGGGTCTCTTCCAGGCGTTTTACAGAGCATCAGTTGAATGATTGTGTACTTCACTTGTTTTGACCTGCTACAATAAAAACCAGCCATGCATCACATCGAGGGATAATGGTGCTGATGATGCAGGCTCCCGAGTGGCGCGGTGGTCTAAGACACCTCATCTCAGTGCAAAAGGCGTCACTGCAGTCCCTGGTTCGAATCCAGGCTGCATTATATCCGGCCGTGATTGGGAGTCACATAGTGCAGCACACATGTCATTGTAAATGAGAACAAATTCTTAACTGGCTTGCCTAAAGGTTCAATTGAAAAATGAATCATTAAATGAGGATGATGCTTTGTCTGCACAAATGGTTTATTTACGTCTTGTGTTTTATTCGGCAACAAACGACCTGGTCTCGTCACTAAAGCGACGAGACCAGGTCGTTTGTTGCCGAATAAAACACAAGACGTAAATAAACCATTTGTGCAGACAAAGCATCATCCTCATTTAATGATTCATTTTTCAATTGAACCTTTAGGCAAGCCAGTTAAGAATTTGTTCTCATTTACAATGACATGTGTGCCCTCGAATATACAGTACATTGACAAGACCACCAGATGGCAGTGTGGAACAGAACCCCAAGCATTAGTACGGTTGGGAAAGGGATTATGTTACATCAATTATTGAGAAGACCTTAAAAGTGGTGGGATTAGAAAGGTGCTTTATGGGAGAGAGAGAGAGCACGTGTTTCTTTATGGGTATTTAATAGGCTACAGCTCATACACACACTCACATAGAAGAATAGCACATCAGGTGGTAGTAAAACAGCTGCCAAAAAGTATCTTTATTTCAGTTACTGAACGATCACCAGTAGCTTATAGTAACACAGAGAAGCCTGGGCCGTGTTCATTAGGGCACACAACGCAAAGTGTTTCAAAACATTTTGCAACGGAAAACAAATGACCATTTCTCATTTAACAAGCCCATGTAGTCCCTCCGTCCTTTCTTCAGTCCGTTTAGTACCCAATGAACACAACCCTGGAGAGTTCTTACACCGAGGAAACGACGACGACAACAGCTGAATGGACGAGCACCACTACATGGTCAGGACCATCACAAACATTACAATGGCAGTTTATAATACACACAGCTCGAGTAAAAATACTGCAGTATATACAGTCAGTCAGTGATGAGTTAACAGTCAGCATGTGTTGATTCTCCCAGAGAGAGAAGATAATCAACATTACATTTATGTTTAGCTTCACTGGACAATAGTGTAATAAAAATGGAAGTTGAACATCATTGGTGCAGTAGGATACAATTTAAGACATACATATTGCAAGTGATTTCTTTGATGGATTGCAATAACAGCATCTCGTACACTGTCAACTCTCCCACTGTCTATTCTATTGTCTTAGCTACAGCCATGGGATTGTGGTGCAAAATCAAACCTCTGTATGTAGCCTACACGGTGTCTCAGGCTAAATGTTTAGCCGTTACGTTCATCCAACATTCAAACATGGGTGCTTGTGGAGAGTGACACCGTGGTTTAATGGTGTCAATGTGCAGAGCCCTAAAATTCTAACATTGAAACGTGGATATTTGTGGACAAGACACAAATGGAGATTACATGATGAAAACATGAGAATATGGGGACTTATGGAGATTGATACAACAATCTGATGATGTCACCACAGCCCCCCCCCCCCCCTCCCTGCCATCATTAAAACAGAGAAGGGCGTTAGCCTCATGTGGGGAAGCTATTGATTTTATGGACCACAGTGATTCTTATGAAGAATTACCACAACCAGATGGACCTTATAAAAGTCACCTTATACTGTGAGTTAGTCGACACACAAACACACTACACTCTCCTTCCCTTGTGGCTCTCACTGACACCGAAGCCAAATCCAGCCTCCTCTCCTCGATGCTCCTCTATTCTACTGTAGTCGGTCTTCCTGCTCCAGTGCCTTAAACATATGCAGTCAGCCAGCAGCTCCTCTCCTCAGAGACCAGCAGATGAGCCCTCAGCTCGTGAGGAGCCCAGATAAGCACCACCACCACAAGGAGCTGTAGCCACACAAACATGAATGTGTGCGCGTGCATGGCATGCACGCGCACACATTCACTAAACTAAACGCCTCCATGCTTTCCCTTGAGCCCTGCTATATCATTAGGATAACAGAAGGATTGTTGTTTGATTAGTTCTGACTGCCTGTATTTATCATACCAGGGTTGTTGTCTGAGGCCCGGCATGCAGAGCAACAGGGATGGATTAAGGTATATAACGATGTCAGTATGAGATGTGATATGAGAATGCAGGACTTGGATATGGTCATATTTATGGGTCCGACATGTTTTAATAGGTCTCTGTAGCCTCAGACACAGTGAAGGCTGCTGAGAGAAACACATTACACCCTGGGCAGTGGTTCACAGAACTCACTCTCTGGGCAGTGGTTCACAGAACTCACTCTCTGGGCAGTGGTTCACAGAACTCACTCTCTGGTTTCTACCGGTGAGCTCATGGCCCCCGTCTTGGAAAGACAGAGAGCAGCATAGGTCATATGTCTAGCTAGCTGCGGACATGACTGGAGTAATTCACACCACAGCCTCTCCGTTACTCACGCGTACTGTAGCGTAATGTGATCTGGATAATATAAAGATATATATATAAATAAAATACATTTGCGTTGTTTAACAGGGTCAGTCATAGTAGTGCAGCACCCCTGGAGCAAATAGGGTTAAGTGCCTTGCTCAAGGGCAACATCCGACAGGGCAACGCTCTAACCCCGAGGATACAAGACGATATATGTAGCACATCGCTATAATGATGGGAGTTTGGTGGTGTCATGTCAGAGACCTGTGTGAGTCCGAGTAGTCCTGTGTGGAGTTGACTGTGTGTGAGATGTAGACGGCCCTACAGAGGAATGGAATCCCATATCCCAACATGACTAAATATTCTCCTCCTCCAGGGGGTGCCTGACACCACCAATCTACATTATTATACATTACTGTATGTACTGTGGTTGTCATGGGATCCATCCCTTTATGACGACATGCGTTTCTGGTTGGGAGCTTTGGTAGCTTCCGCTGATAGCCGGGCAGTGGGCCCCTCTACAGCCTCAGATTCAGACTGCACCAACACGCTTCAACCAGTCAGTGGCACGTGTTTAGGACGCGTCCGGACTTTCCCTCGACACACAGACCTGGGTCCAATACGTATCTCTCCCTATTCCCTAGACCTACTCCAAGGCACACTTGAATTAGCTTGGAGTTTGCACTTTTGGGACTATTCCATTAGTTTCATGTGTTCAGCACAGCTCAAAAACATCATTTTAAAGGCATCTGACATAATATATTTGACCCGTGTCTGCTCTACACAGTATACTTTAACTAATAGAACCATATTCATTCAGGTGGGTCACTGATATTTTTCCAATACTGTACAACCTGGTCACTGCAGTGTAAAGCAACCCCCTTCCTACCAAATAACATATTTACATGCAAAGCTTTAACAAATATAGCAAAAAGCACTAATTGGGTCTAGAGCGGGCAGAGAGCCGGTTGTTGCAGAGATATACAGTATGTGTGTCATGCAGGCCAGGTGGTTATGTCCTCGTAGAAAAAGCATTCTAGCAGAATGGCCCATTTTACACATCCTGGATGTGTGCCAGCAATGCTTAAGTATCAGCATCAACCTGCCCTTTTCTACAATATCCATATTGGTTTTACTGGAGCCATTCGGCTATAAAAGATGATTGGCTATGTACACATGCCGCTATGGTTAGTTCAGGATGGGGCCAGAGAGAGAGGGAGGGAGACGGAGAGAGAGGGATGGGGCCAGAGAGAGCGGGAGGGAGACGGAGAGAGAGGGATGGAGACGGAGAGAGAGGGATGGGGCCAGAGAGAGCGGGAGGGAGACGGAGAGAGAGGGATGGGGCCAGAGAGAGAGGGAGGGAGACGGAGAGAGAGGGATGGGGCCGGAGAGAGAGGGAGGGAGACGGAGAGAGAGGGATGGGGCCAGAGAGAGCGGGAGGGAGACGGAGAGAGAGGGATGGAGCCAGAGAGAGAGGGATGGAGCCAGAGAGAGAGGGATGGAGCCAGAGAGAGAGGGAGGGGGCCAGAGAGAGAGAGGGAGGGGGCCAGAGAGAGAGGGAGGGGGCCAGAGAGAGAGGGAGGGGGCCAGAGAGAGAGGGAGGGAGACGGAGAGAGAGGGAGGGGGCCAGAGAGAGAGGGAGGGGGCCAGAGAGAGAGGGATGGGGCCAGAGAGAGAGGGAGGGAGACGGAGAGAGAGGGAGGGGGCCAGAGAGAGAGGGAGGGGGCCAGAGAGAGCGGGAGGGAGACGGAGAGAGAGGGAGGGGGCCAGAGAGAGAGAAGGAGGGGGCCAGAGAGAGAAGGAGGGGGCCAGAGAGAGAGGGAGGGAGACGGAGAGAGAGGGAGGGGGCCAGAGAGAGAGGGAGGGGGCCAGAGAGAGAGGGATGGGGCCAGAGAGAAAGAGGGGGAGACGGAGAGAGAGGGAGGGGGCCAGAGAGAGAGGGAGGGGGCCAGAGAGAGAGGGAGGGGGCCAGAGAGAGCGGGAGGGAGACGGAGAGAGAGGGAGGGGGCCAGAGAGAGAGGGAGGGGGCCAGAGAGAGAGGGAGGGGGCCAGAGAGAGAGGGAGGGGGCCAGAGAGAGAGAGGGATGGGGCCAGAGAGAGAGGGAGGGAGACAGAAAGAGAGGGATGGGGCCAGAGAGAGAGGGAGGGGGCCAGAGAGAGAAAGAGAGGATCCACAGAACCATCTAGTTGGCATGGTCAGCTGTAATATTTAGCACACTACTTCTATTAAGCTGACCTGCCAATCACATCAAACCACTAGACTCTCAGGAGTAACCACATACAGAGAGACAGACTAATATAGCGACACACACACACACACACACAGAGAGACAGAGAGACAGGGGAGAGAGGCCCATAGACCTAGATACTATTGAACTACATATGTAACGTAGTAGTGCACTGTAGGGAATAGAGTGCCATGAGGTCAGTGGAACAGACCAGAGAATAGCAGGAAGAGGGTTAACTGGGACAGTGGCAGGAGAACACTAGCACTACTGCCAATATTTGGAGGACTTTTGAAGCGGTTACTCTCCCTCCATGGTAATGGCAACCTGCCTGCCCACTACATGGACAACACAACAATATACACATTGATAAAGTAATTTCTCAGAAGCTTTGCATGCACATGCAGTATTACAAAATACAGTTAGATCATCATAGAGTATATAGACCTATTGAAAAAGTGTAAAAATCCAGTGCGACAGTCATTAAATTGGTTGAGGTTAACATGGTTGTAGTAGGTAAAGGACAGGGCAGTCAGATGATCCATTTACAAAGAAGATGCTCCGTCTCCATTTGGTCTCCCATTTTCTGGGAAGAAAACAAGTATTTGAGCACCGAATAGAACGTTAGACAAAGCTCCTCCCACTAATAAATGCTCCTAGTTTGGAAGTTGCGGGGTTGAGGTGCGTATTTTGGGTCACATTAGTTGGTCTGATCAAAATGCTACCTCCTGCGGATTCTGAAGTAGTGGTCAGCTATTGCACTGTGGCTGCTGCCAATTTTTAGTTGATTTCAGGTCACAGAGGAATGGCGTGGTGTGAGCATTAGGAAGAGGGCCAGCAATACAATGAAGACCTGCACACCCGTGGTGCAGCAGTAGTGTTGTTGAGTCTCTGAATGGGTCATCTTACTGATTTAACACATTTAAAAGAAGCATCCCTGATTCACCAAACATTTCCATGAAAGAGTAAAAGCCTTTTCCATCATGATTGTAATTCTTCAATCTCAATCTTCAAACTACAAGCCCTTATTCAAGGGCAAATACATGTTTGGAAAAGCAGAAAGAAAGGACCACACAGACAAAAAAGTACGTAAAAACAGTTTATAAAAAGCATCTGAAGATCCAAAAATCCTTCCTTGCCCTAAAAAACAAATGCCCTCCCTCTTTCGATCCACAGCATGAAAGAGAAAGGAGGCAGTCACTCTAGCCTTGTACTCCCATGGGGGCCAAAAGTGGCCCCTGAACTTAATAGTACATTTTCATCATTTGAATGAAGATGGAATAAAGATCCCCAGACAAGAGGAGGCTGGAGACACTCCATCATAGCTGTGTCTCTACACACCCAGAGTCAAAATCCAACTCAAACTCATCAAGGCACAGTCACACTCCAGGTTCCCATAAAAAAACATCCTCTATTTCACATGGACTTAACATTCCTGAAAGCAGTCAGAGGGACAGCCCTCACTCCCCAAACCCCGGAACACAACAATACTGTCCAACCCCACTAACACAGTGGGAGGGACCAGACAGACAACCTGCTCTCATTGGCTTGTTGTTGGAAGTCCTGTTAGCTGTTAGAATGTGATGTTATTGACCTTCTGGTTGTGCTCGTACAATACAAGCCATATTCCTATGACTATTCTGATAACTAGCAGCCTACTCTCTTAAATAACCTTTGTACTTGTTTGTTACAGGTGATCATCTTGTGTCATTTATGAAAAATACATCAGCAATTTTTTAATGATTTCCTTTACTTTAAAGTCGTGCTGTGTGTGTGTGTGTGTGTGTGCGCGCGTTCGGGCATGTGTGTGGCCAATAAATCTCCTCTTCATTGCTTTGCGGTCCATTTAACCAAGACACATAGACACAGTATTGTGCCAGTGCAGTGGGTCTCTGTTCAGCCCAGCCTAGCCCACCTGCCATTGGCTTATTGTTGAGCAATACCTCTCAGGAGCACAATGAATCCAGTGTCAGAGAAGAGAGGGACAGAGCTAGTGACAGAGGGATGGAGCGAGGGGGGGGGGGGGGTGACAGAGCTAGGGACAGAGGGACAGAGCTAGTGACAGAGGGATGGAGCGAGGAGGGAGTGACAGAGCTAGGGACAGAGCTAGGGAGAGAGGGACAAAGCTAGTGAGAGAGGGACGGAACTAGGGAGGGAGGAGTGAGGGACAACGCTAGGGAGGGAAGATAGAGGGACGGAGAGAGGGAGGGAGGAGAGAGGGACAGAGCTCGGGAGGGAGGAGAGAGGGACGGAGAGAAGGAGGGAGGAGAGGGACGGAGGGAGGGAGGAGAGGGATGGAGAGAGGGAGGGAGGAGAGAGGGACGGAGAGAGGGAGGGAGGAGAGAGGGACGGAGAGAGGGAGGGAGGAGAGAGGGACGGAGAGAGGGAGGGAGGAGAGAGGGAAGAGAGAGGGACGGAGGGAGGGAGGGAGGAGAGAGGGACGGAGAGAGGGAGGGAGGAGAGAGGGACGGAGAGAGGGAGGGAGGAGAGAGGGACGGAGAGAGGGAGGGAGGAGAGAGGGAGAGAGGGAGGGAGGAGAGAGGGACAGAGGGAGGGAGGAGAGAGGGACGGAGAGAGGGAGGGAGGAGAGAGGGAAGAGAGAGGGACGGAGCTCAGGAGGGAGGAGAGAGGGACGGAGAGAGGGAGGGAGGAGAGAGGGACGGAGAGAGGGAGGGAGAAGAGAGGGACGGAGAGAGGGAGGGAGGAGAGAGGGACGGAGAGAAGGAGGGAGGAGAGAGGGAGAGAGGGAGGGAGGAGAGAGGGACAGAGCTCGGGAGTGAGGAGAGAGGGACAGAGCTCGGGAGTGAGGAGAGAGGGACGGAGAGAGGGAGGGAGCTCAGGAGGGAGGAGAGAGGGACGGAGAGAGGGAGGGAGGAGAGAGTGACGGAGCTAGGGAGGGAGGAGAGAGTGACGGAGCTAGGGAGAGAGGAGAGAGTGACGGAGCTAGGGACAGAGGAGAGAGTGACGGAGCTAGGGACAGAGGAGAGAGTGACAGAGCTAGGGACAGAGGAGAGAGTGACAGAGCTACGGAGGGAGGAGAGAGTGACGGAGCTAGGGAGGGAGGAGAGAGTGACGGAGCTAGGGAGGGAGGAGAGAGTGACGGAGCTAGGGAGGGAGGAGAGAGTGACGGAGCTAGGGAGGGAGGAGAGAGGGACAGAGCTAGGGAGGGAGGAGAGAGGGACAGAGCTAGGGAGGGAGGAGAGAGGGACAGAGGAGAGAGGGACGAAGCTAGGGGAAGACCCCTGCCAGGCGCTAGCACTAACTACCTGGCTAATCAAAAGAAGTGGTTTGAAGGTCAGATCAAGGATAGGGCTAACTGGGTACGGCTGGAATATCACTGAACATATGGACATTGTAAAGACCACTTAGCTTATCTAAACTATGCACATACTTCTCTTTAGACTTTGTTACAAAACTTGAACTGTAACTAATCTCAGCCCATAGCCTCAGAATCCATCACACTGCCCTCAGCATGGAGAGAAGATCGCTGGTAGTGAGAGACAATGTACTGTATGTATGTATCTATGTATGTATCCATGTACTCTGTATGCGTGCATGTATGTATGTATCCGGGTACCCTGTATGTATCCGGGTACCCTGTATGTATCCGGATACCCTGTATGTATCCGGGTACCCTGTATGTATCCGGGTACCCTGTATGTATCCGGGTACCCTGTATGTATCCGGGTACCCTGTATGTATCTGGGTACCCTGTATGTATCCGGGTACCCTGTATGTATCTGGGTACCCTGTATGTATCCGGGTACCCTGTATGTATCTGGGAACCCTGTATGTATCCGGGTACCCTGTATGTATCTGGGTACCCTGTATGTATCCGGGTACCCTGTATGTATCTGGGTACCCTGTATGTATCTGGGTACCCTGTATGTATCCGGGTACATGTTGGTTTGCTATGTTGGGGATCCTCCTCATCATAACTCGTGCTAGCTTGATGTCATGCTTCCATCATTAGAATGCTGCTGCCTTGTTTTAATCAGTTTTAAATCAACAGGGAGCCCAACCCCTTAACGGCAGGAGCAGCAGCGTATAAACACAAGAGAACAAAAGCCCTTTATGATCTACCCACCACTGGTGCACTCCACATCCCCATGTTCCTAATATGTATTCATGTCACCCACTTAGCCACTACAGGGAACTCCTACAGGCCATGTTCAGTTGCCCAATGTTTTCTAATGTTGCAGATAGAAATGCCATGAATAGAGCCAATGTGCTTCCTTATTCTACTACATGTCAGAGGCATATTTCTTCAACATAACATATTGCTATCTGAACGTTCCAAAACATTGCGTCCTGCTGAACACACCTGGCTTCTCTAACACTTGTTAATAGTGAGAAGCCATTTCCCAGGGCCGACTGAACGAAGCAAACAAATCATTCTACTATGACTGCTCCCTCAGATTCCATCCATTCAGCTCCCTTCTGTTCCGTTGTACTGACTGATGTAAATAACGGATGATATCATTGAACCTGACGCCTTTAGGGAAATCCGGCGGACCATACATTATATCCTAGTTTCTTCAGTTGCATGACAGTTAAACACAGTTACCACAACTAGCTGAAAAGTATACGTTTCAGAAAGGCAACGTAATGTAGGCTTATGGGGTGGATGGACCTTTCATACAAGAACTGGGTTTAAACCAGTCTTAATAACACTGTAGCTATATGATGTATTTAAAACACATCATTATCTATTACACGTGAACAACATTTTAGCTTGCATTTCCACCATGTTCAGCACTATATCTGGTAGAATTGGAATCTGGTCGGTTGATATCTACTGAAATAAGCTACAACACGTTGATACGGGACGGTACATAATATAATGTGATAGGAGAGGAAAAACCACAGTGTTGGTGGTGAGACACCAAGTTCTCTGTTGAGAGACTTACCTCGACCCAGGTGTTTTATTTTCATCTTCTACTACAGTGTAACAGAGGCCATAGGACATTATTGTGAAATCGCATTGGACAAAAGGTGCACCCCCCTGCATTCCCTGCTACCTGAGTGCACAGCACCACTAAGTAACCCTGCCTCAGCCCTGTAGAGGCTGACACAATCTCCACACAACAACGGGGACATATAAATAGAATCTAGAATGCTATTTCTAGAATTGTATTTCTAATAACAGGGATACCGCTTATTGAACACCATTTTAAAAAGCACCACAGTAAGTAACAGGGCATGGAGTTGGAGATAAAACAATGGATTCCCGGGGGGGGGGGGGGGGGGGGGCACACACTAGCCTAAAGGCGCACACACACACACATCAAGATAATTGCGAGTATGACAACTTTATAAGGTTGAAGAGAATGCTATTGCAAATAAGACAAATGTTTTTAATCAGGTGTCTTTCTCCAACTGCTAAATGACACTGGCAGATAGATATTATAGAGGGTTGCAGTGTGTGTGTGTGTGTGTGTGTGTGTGTGTGTGTGTGCGAGAGAGTGTGAGAGAGAGAGAGAGAGCGAGCATTTGGGTATTAGGTTGTGGGGTTCACCTACTGTAACAAAACAAGCTGACACTATTCTCCTAAGAGCTGCACGGTTACAATAACCAGTCTTCCTTTAGCAGTAGAACAGACAGATCCATCTGTTCCTCTGTAAGCATGTGTACATGAGTCTTTTTTAAACAACAATCCGTTGACATAATAAAATGGCAGTTTTAGATCATCTGGGTCAGGGATGGGCAACGATGATGATGGTGGGGGGTCTGCGTACACACATCCATACCCCCCCCCACACCGCGAGCAAAACATTTTTGACAGAGGAGAGATATTTTTTTTAATGTGAGTTTCGTGCAATTCTAGACATTTTGCCATAGGGTGGAGAGAAATGTTTGCAAGATTTAATATGATATATCTGAGTGAGACTGACTAACAAAATCAATGGAGGGGCCCCCGGCCAGTAATTCCACCATGATGACAAGTCTAGATAACTGGGCGCTAAACATTTTAGCTGATATAGGCTAATTGAGTGACTATGAGTGACTGACATAACAAGAGAGAAACTGCTGATGCACAACCACATGTTGAAATTGTACCTGGTGTATTCTACTTTCTAACTCACAACAGTAAGACTGAGTTCCCCCAAAAATGTATCCGAGGGCCTTCAGAAGGGGGGCAGTGGGCCACCAGGTGCCCATCACTGATCTAAATATAGTTTAATCTTGCAGAAACTCCAATGACATGATTTAAAAGCACAGTGACTTTGAATGTGTGTTTATATAGCTGGTGTTGGACTGTGTGTTGACTTCTTTCTTTGTGTGTACTTCTTTGACCTTGTTATATTGACCTTCATATAAGAGTTTCAGGCTGTGTCCCGAAAATGTGCATACTCCCATTCATGGATTTAAAAGCATAGGATTGGTGTAAAAAACAGTCGAGAGAGAGTTCACACCATTGTTAAATCCATGACCGGAAATGTGCAAGTCCACACTTTGGAAGAAGGCTTGCGGTCCGCAGCCTTAGAACATCCAGAGTGTCTGAGCTAACAGACAGAGAACTAGCTAGGTGACAACAGAGTGATTCCATAAGGGTTCATAATCTACCACGTACAGTAATGTCCCTTTCAAAGTGAGTCAACCTCCAAGCCAACCAGGTGGCCAGTCTCATCAGGAGGAAGTGGAGTGGGTGGGGACAGCCAGGTCCACATAACCAATCAGGTAGCTGCACCAGTGGACCGGCCTCTGCCACCCATCAATCACACAGCTTCTTCCTACTTATGAAGCCCATAGAGTGATGTGCTGGCCGAGCTGGAGTGAGTGCAGTGTGCCGAGTTAAAGAAATCTCCCAAAAAGCTTCCCATTTTCCAACAAGGAGGTCTGGGCTGGACCGGCCACAGTATGGTACAGGTGATGTTACCATGCTTACTTCACCAATATTCTTTCAGACCTGGAAGGTCAACACAAGAGTGAGTAGGGTGAGAGAGAGTGAGATGTTCACCCCGACCCAACAGGAACTGCCACATACTGCCTTTACAAGTGTTCATTCACGTCACACACATACAATAAAAGTTCTTGCTTCACTTTTGGTATTGGAAAGGAAAGGGAAAATTGAGCGGATACCCTCCATCTTGTAGGGGACCTACGGGCTTTGGTAAAGTATGGCGCCCGTAAACAAACCGCTAGAAATACGAACTAACTCCGGATGGAAGAAGAGGAGAACTCGTATGCAGACCCATTTTAAGTCAGTTGATTGTTTTGCCCCAAAGTGTGTGGGAGGGGTGTAATGTTTTGAGTTCTTAGTGAGGAAAAACAGTCCTTTTTGTGCTTTCAATACACCAAGAAGAATAGATACAGAGAAATAACAACATTAGGGAAAATGGCACCTAAAAAAAACTTTAAAAAAACAAAAAAAAAACTTTTTGGTTCCAAGTAAATATCATGTGACCAAAACCCTTACTGTAAATAACTATATTGAAATGTTTCCTTTCTTTTGATCAACACTCCCTGAAAGAAAATGACCCTTTTTAGCTTCAGTCAACAGGATATATATATATAAAATGTAGATAGAAAACTGTGTGGTCCTGTGTTGTGGTTGTGATGCAGTGTTGGGGTGTAGGGCTCATTGCTGCTGGCAAGGTTAGTCTGTTCTGCACCCCGAATGTGTATTTGTATTTTTGCTGTTGTTGCATTGATCCATTTAACCCCACTAGGGGGTGCTATCCACCCCTCCCTCTTCCCCCTGCCGAGTCCAGACACAAGATACATTCCCTGGGGTGAGGACGGGGAAGAGAGGGGGCTGTGGTTGTAGAGATCCAGAGCACCCAGTAGAAGAAGCAGGCCAGTGGGGAAAGAAGGAGTCTACATGGGAAACAATGATTTTCCCCATTATCTTTTTATTATGACCTTCTCTCAAAGCAAAAAAAAAGCCCATTCTCAATTTTAAAAAAAATACTGAGACGTTCTGGGACAAAATGTGCTTCTTTTCTGGTCCCTTAATGGCTGACCTGACAATTAGGTCCGAGGTTATTTTTGTTCCCCGGTTGGAAGTCTTGGGAGAGAGCTGGAGTTAGCTTGGGATATACTCAGAACAGTAGGAGGCTCCACCCCCTTGGTCCTGCTGGGGTGGGTCAGGAGGGGTCGGGTTATGGTTGGGGTGGAGTGGACCAGGACTGTAGAAGGGTGTGACAACGTTGGTTTTGGAGTGACAACGCTTGCGTAGGACGGGAACAGAAAGGAACACCCCTGGTTCCCACGGGGAACCCTCACGGTTGGTCGGTTACTTGGTTGGTTCAGTCGGTAAATCTCTGGCAGGCTTTCTTCCATCGGCAGGCAGTGCACCACATGTCCCTGTTCTCCATTCCGTACACTTTACGACACTTCTTACCCTCGCCACGGGACTTACGGCTGGAGAGATGAGAATATGGTGAAATATGTTTGTTAACACTGCCTGGTTTATAATGAGAGAAAACATCCAAAATGTTGATCATTGATGTAAAGTTTATACAAGTGGGGAAAACATAAAACATGGTTCTGGTAAGTTGCTTCCTTCCTATGGAAGACATGGTTGCCATCTCTAAATATGGATTCAATGTGGGTTTCCTGTGATTTCAGGATGCCCGAAGCTCAGAGGTCATCAGTAAAAGTTCAGCTGGTAAAGGTCATTGGTACCTGAGTGAGCCAGTGGCTCTGGGAGGGGAGGAGAGGACTGCTATTGTCTGGGACCGCTGCTCCCCAAAGCTCTGTGTCCGACTGTGGGTGGGAGATGCCTGGAGAGAGAGAAACAGAACAGGACCAGAGCCATCAGAACACAGAAATAGACAGAGAACATGCATTTGAATACAGGCACAAAACAACAGAAAACCACTGGTATGCTTGAGAGGCTGTGTGTGTGTGTGTGTGTGTGTGTGTGTGTGTGTGTGTGTGTGTGTGTGTGTGTGAGACTGTATGTGCACGTTTGTGTGTTTCTTCTACTCACAGCAGTGCCAGTGAAGGTGACAGGAGGTGACTGCCAGGAGATACTGAAGGTCGAGCTGCTGCTGGGGGTGAAGGAGGTGGAGGCAGCAGAGCCTGGGGCAGCAGAGCCTGAGGCAACAGAGCCTGAGGCAACAGAGCCTGAGGCAGCAGAGCCTGAGGCAGCAGAGCCAGAGAAGGGGATGGTGACTGGAGCTGTGGCCTGGGGAGGGGAGGGACAGCCACAAGTCAGTCACATCTTTAAAGACCAGTGTGAAGCACCCACACAGTCAATCAATTAACAAATCAATCAATCAATGGACCTATCAACCAATACGCCAATCAAACAATCAAACCAACCAACCGTTAGTCAAGCACTCAATCAATTCAATTGAATTGCAAATACTATAAGCAATTCGCTACTTTGGAAATCAGGTGTGGCCAGTAGTTTTGTGGGTGCATTTCTCACCTGGTAAGCGTGCTCTGCGTGGATGAGGTAGAGGGCGCTGGGGGCAGAGCGACTGAGGGGCGTACTGTTGGAGTGGGTGTGGCTGTGATTATCCTTGTTCCCATTGGTCCCGTTGCTGCCCTCTGCAGGGGGTCGTCTGTGGTGGTCATGGGGGGGAGAGATGGGGGAGAGTACGGAGGGGGAGACGGGGGACAGGCTGCTCAGACTGTCAGCGACTGAGTCTGTGTTGAGTTTGATCTCCGAGTAGTAGAAATCCTCCTCTCCATCACTGCAGTCAGAGTCACAGTTACGCCTGTGGGAGAGGAAAGGGTTAAAACTAGGGATGTTAATATCAGCATTTATCTTTGATTAGATGAGCCCTGCTCTTGTCATTACAGAGAAATTATGATTGGGGCAGTTTGCTGGTCCCATGACTAATATCAGGTTATGAACTACCAAATCTGATCATGTTCATAAAGTGATTGACAGAGAAACTAAAGCAAGCTCATTGAGATGGATAATTGTTTCCCATTTTGAAGTAGACCATTTTCTTTGTCACGATCCCTCCTGATGATCTGGTTGGACATGACTCCAACAGGGTCACCAGGAGTGATCAGCCAATGAAGTTGGAAGTCCCACCCAGTTGACTACATTAAAATGGCGTTGCCAGGCCTTTTGGCCACCAGAGGCCTCTATCATTCTTTATGAGCAAACTCTGAAATGTGTCATTATGTCTCCCTCATCCCCATTGTAGCACAGACAGTAGACCTTACCATCACAGGCCTGGCAAACAAACACTCCTCAAACACTGTTCTGTCTGTCAGGGAAGTGGGGTGGCAGTCTTTAAAGGTATCTCTGTTGTGAGTACCACTGTGGTTATTATTGTGCTTTAATTGACTGAGTGTAAATGTCATCTGTGTGATAACATTGTTCTGTTCTGTCCTCATTTATCCCTGGCCTGTCACGTTGTGCCAAGTGGAGAAAATGTTACCATGGTGATAATACCACAGGGATTAATCTGCTGTTGTGTTTTGACAATCCCAGTGAAAGGAGGTGCCCAAGGTTCAGCTGGACCGCTGCCAGCCAGGTTATATTTGAGATTATAGCCACCCTTTGCCTCGATGACAGCTTTGCAAACTCTTAACATTCTCTCAACCAGCTTCATGAGGTAGTCACCTGGAATGCATTTCAATTAACAGGTGTGCCTGGTTAAGAGTTAATTTGTGGAATTAATGTCCTTCTTAATGCATTTGAGCCAATCAGTTGTGTTGTGACATGGTAAGGGTCACAAAGACCAAGTCCATATTATGGCAAGAACAGCACAAATAAGCAAAGAGAAATGAGTCCATCATTACTTTAAGGCATTAAGGTCAATCAATCCGGAATATTTCAAGAACTTCGAAAGTTTCTTCAAGTGCAGTGGTAAAAACTATCGAGCTCTATGATGAAACTGTCTCTCATGAGGACCGCCACAGGAAAGGAAGACCCAGAATTACCATTGCTGTAGAGGATAAATTCATTAAAGTTACCTGCCCCAGAAATTGCAGCCCAAATAAATGCTTCACAGAGTTCAAGTAACAGACACATCTCAACATCAACTGTTCAGAGGAGACAGCGTGAATCAGGCCGTCATGGTCGAATTGCTGCAAAGAAACCACTACTAAAGAACACCAATAAGAAGAAGAGACTTGCTTGGGCCAAGAAAACCGAGCAATGGACATTAGACCGGTGGAAATCTGTCATTTGGTCTGATCAGTCCAAATTTGAGATTTTTGGTTCCAACTTGGTGAGACGCAGAGAATGTGAACGAATGAACTCCGCATGTGTGGTTCCCACCATGAATGATGAAGGAGGTGTGATGGTGTGGGGGTGCTTTACTGGTGACTGTCTGATTCCTTTAGAATTCAAGGCACACTTAATCAGCATGGCTACAACAGCCTTCTGCAGCGATACGCCATTCCATCTGGTTTGCACTTTGTGAGACTGTAATTTGTTTTCCAACAGGACAATGATCCAGAACACACTTCCACACCTCCAAATCCTCAAAAGATTTTACAGCTGCACCATTGAGAGCATCCTGACGGGTTGACACTGTACTGGTTCCCCCTGTATATAGCCCCGCTTTTGTTATTCACTGCTGCTCTTAATTAGGTTTTTCTTATCTCTTACTTTTTCCTTAATCTTTAAGTATTTTTAGGTATTTTCTTAAAACTGCATTTTTGGTTAAGGGCTTGTATGTAAGCATTTCCCTGTAAAGTCTACCTACGCCTGTTGTATTCGGCACATAATATTTGGTTTGACTTTGATGAGGGCTATTTGACCAAGAAGGAGAGTGATGGAGTGCTGCATTGGATGATCTGGCCTCCACATTCACCCAACCTAAACATAATTGAGATGGTTTGGGATGAGTCGGACCACAGAGTGAAGGAAAAGCAGCCAACAAGTGCTCAGCATATGTGGGAACTCCTTCAAGACTGTTGGAAAAGCTTTCCTTATGAAGCTGGTCGAAATAATGCCAAGTATGTGCAAAGCTGTCGTCAAGGCAAAGGGTGGATACTTTGATGATTCTCAAATATAAAATATGTTTTGATTTGTTTAACACTTTTTTGGTAACTACATGATTCCATATGTGTTATTTCATAGTTTTGATGTCTTCACTATTATTCTACAATATAGAAAATAGTACAAATACAGAAAAACCCTTGAATGAGTAGGTGTTCTAAAACTGTTGACCTGTACTGTATACATGTCAGAGTGAGGATGAAAGAGGAGTAAAAAAAGTGTAAGGGAGAGAGTGAGTGATGTCTATGTGTATAACAGTATGTGTCTTACCCCAGGTGAACGGTCCGGATGTGTCTCTGTATCCCAGCAGCCGTGCTCAGAACCTTCCCACAGTTTTTCCACAGACACTTAAACATCACCTTCATGGAGTTCTGTACATTACACACAGGAGGAAAGACAGAACGACATTCAACATCAGACACTTCACTCTTTTCTCACGCACTCAAAATCACATTTTATTTGTCATAAGCGCCGAATACAACTGGCGTAGAAATAGTAACACAAGAGGAATCAAATACACAAGAATCAAATACACAAGAATGGAGGTGTAAACAGGGGGTACTAGATCAATGTGGAGCTATATACAGGGAGTACTAGATCAATGTGGAGCTATATACAGGGAGTACTAGATCAATGTGGAGCTATATACAGGGAGTACTTGTTACGGTGAGTGAATGAGGACCCAAAAGCGAATTAACTTAAACAGAGCTTCTTTAATAACCAAACATAGGTAGGCTCAGATAGACCGGCAGATTCCGACAGGACAGGACAAGGTTACAGCAAACATGACGATAGTCTGGTTCAGGCATGAAACACAACAAACAAGAATCCGACAAAGACAGGAGCAGAAACAGAGAGAGATATAGGGACCTAATCAGAGGGAAAAAGGGAACAGGTGGGAAAAGGGGTGGATGAGGTAGTCAGAGGAGACAAGGAACAGCTGGGGGAAAGCGGGGGAGAAAAGGTAACCTAATACGACCAGCAGAGGGAGACAGGGTGAAAGGAAAGGACAGAAAGACACAACATGACAATACATGACAGTACTAGATCAATGTGGAGCTATATACAGGGAGTACTAGATCAATGTGGAGCTATATACAGGGAGTACTAGATCAATGTGGAGCTATATACAGGGAGTACTGGATCAACGTGGAACTATATACAGGGAGTACTAGATCAATGTGGAGCTATATACAGGGGATACTAGATCAATGTGGAGCTATATACAGGGAGTACTAGATCAATGTGGAGCTATATACAGGGAGTACCAGATCAATGTGGAGCTATATACAGGGAGTACTAGATCAATGTGGAGCTATATACAGGGAGTACTAGATCAATGTGGAGCTATATACAGGGAGTACTAGATCAATGTGGAGCTATATACAGGGAGTACTAGATCAATGTGGAGCTATATACAGGGAGTACTAGATCAATGTGGAGCTATATACAGGGAGTACTGGATCAACGTGGAACTATATACAGGGAGTACTAGATCAATGTGGAGCTATATACAGGGGATACTAGATCAATGTGGAGCTATATACAGGGAGTACTAGATCAATGTGGAGCTATATACAGGGAGTACTAGATCAATGTGGAGCTATATACAGGGAGTACCAGATCAATGTGGAGCTATATACAGGGAGTACCAGATCAATGTGGAGCTGTAAACAGGGAGTACTAGATCAATGTGGAGCTATATACAGGGAGTACTAGATCAATGTGGAGCTATATACAGGGAGTACTAGATCAATGTGGAGCTGTAAACAGGGGGTACCAGATCAATGTGGAGCTATATACAGGGAGTACCAGATCAATGTGGAGCTATATACAGGGAGTACTAGATCAATGTGGAGCTATATACAGGGAGTACTAGATCAATGTGGAGCTATATACAGGGAGTACTAGATCAATGTGGAGCTATATACAGGGAGTACTAGATCAATGTGGAGCTGTAAACAGGGGGTACCAGATCAATGTGGAGCTATATACAGGGAGTACCAGATCAATGTGGAGCTGTAAACAGGGAGTACTAGATCAATGTGGAGCTATATACAGGGAGTACTAGATCAATGTGGAGCTATATACAGGGAGTACTAGATCAATGTGGAGCTGTAAACAGGGGGTACCAGATCAATGTGGAGCTATATACAGGGAGTACCAGATCAATGTGGAGCTATATACAGGGAGTACTAGATCAATGTGGAGCTATATACAGGGAGTACTAGAACAATGTGGAGCTATATACAGGGAGTACTAGATCAATGTGGAGCTATATACAGGGAGTACTAGATCAATGTGGAGCTATATACAGGGAGTACTAGATCAATGTGGAGCTATATACAGGGAGTACTAGATCAATGTGGAGCTATATACAGGGAGTACTAGATCAATGTGGAGCTGTAAACAGGGGGTACCAGATCAATGTGGAGCTATATACAGGGAGTACCAGATCAATGTGGAGCTATATACAGGGAGTACTAGATCAATGTGGAGCTATATACAGGGAGTACTAGATCAATGTGGAGCTATATACAGGGAGTACTAGATCAATGTGGAGCTATATACAGGGAGTACTAGATCAATGTGGAGCTATATACAGGGAGTACTAGATCAATGTGGAGCTATATACAGGGAGTACTAGATCAATGTGGAGCTATATACAGGGAGTACTAGATCAATGTGGAGCTATATACAGGGAGTACTAGATCAATGTGGAGCTATATACAGGGAGTACTAGATCAATGTGGAGCTATATACAGGGATTACCAGTACCAGATCAATGTGGAGCTATATACAGGGGGTACCAGTAACAGATCAATGTGGAGCTATATACAGGGAGTACCAGTACCAGATCAATGTGGGCCTATATACAGGGAGTACCAGTACCAGATCAATGTGGAGCTATATACAGGGAGTACCAGTACCAGATCAATGTGGAGCTATATACAGGGAGCACCAGTACCAGATCAATGTGGAGCTATATACAGGGAGCACCAGTACCAGATCAATGTGGAGCTATATACAGGGAGCACCAGTACCAGATCAATGTGGATCTATATACAGGGAGTACCAGTACCAGATCAATGTGGAGCTGTATACAGAGAGTACCAGTACCAGATCAATGTGGCTCTATATACAGGGAGTACCAGTACCAGATCAATGTGGAGCTATATACAGAGAGTACCAGTACCAGATCAATGTGGATCTAGAGTGGGGCAAAAAAGTATTTAGTCAGCCACCAATTGTGCAAGTTCTCCCACTTAAAAAGATGATAGAGGCCTGTAATGTTCATCATAGGCACACTTCAACTATGACAGACAAAATTATTTTTAATGAATTTTATTGCAAAATATAGTGGAAAATAAGTATTTGGTCACCTACAAACAAGCAAGATTTCTGGCTCTCACAGACATGTAACTTCTTCTTTAAGAGGCTCCTCTGTCCTCCACTTTTTACCTGTATTAATGGCACCTGTTTGAACTTGTTTGAACTTGCAAAATTGTAGACCTGAACCAGGCTGGGAAGACTGAATCTGCAATAGGTAAGCAGCTTGGTTTGAAGAAATCAACTGTGGGAGCAATTATTAGGAAATGGAAGACATACAAGACCACTGATAATCTCCCTCAATCTGGGGCTCCACGCAAGATCTCACCCCGTGGGGTCAAAATGATCACAAGAACAGTGAGCAAAAATCCCAGAACCACATGGGGGGACCTAGTGAATGACCTGCAGAGAGCTGGGACCAAAGTAACAAAGCCTACCATCAGTAACACACTACGCCGCCAGGGACTCAAATCCTGCAGTGCCAGACGTGTCCCCCTGCTTAAGCCAGTACATGTCCAGGCCCATCTGAAGTTTGCTAGAGAGCATTTGGATGATCCAGAAGAAGATTGGGAGAATGTCATATGGTCAGATGAAACCAAAATATAACTTTTTGTTAAAAACTCAACTCGTCGTGTTTGAAGGACAAAGAATGCTGAATTGCATCCAAAGAACACCATACCTACTGTGAAGAATGGGGGTGGAAACATCATGCTTTGGGGCTGTTTTTCTGCAAAGGGACCAGGACGATTGATCCGTGTAAAGGAAAGAATGAATGGGGCCATGTATCGTGAGATTTTGAGTGAAAACTTCCTTCCATCAGCAAGGGCATTGAAGATGAAACGTGGCTGGGTCTTTCAGCATGACAATTATCCCAAACACACCGCCCGGGCAACGAAGGAGTGGCTTCGTAAGAAGCATTTCAAGGTCCTGGAGTGGCCTAGCCAGTCTCCAGATCTCAACCCCATAGAACATCTTTGGAGGGAGTTGAAAGTCCGTGTTGCCCAGCAACAGCCCCAAAACATCCCTGCTCTAGAGGAGATCTGCATGGAGGAATGGGCCAAAATACCAGCAACAGTGTGTGAAAACCTTGTGAAGACTTACAGAAAACGTTTGACCTCTGTCATTGCCAACAAAGGGTATATAACAAATTATTGAGATAAACTTTTGTTATTGACCAAATACTTATTTTCCACCATCATTTGCAAATAAATTAATTAAAAATCCTACAATGTGATTTTATGGATTTTTTTCCTCATTTTGTCTGTCATAGTTGAAGTGTACCTATGATGAAAATTACAGGCCTCTCATCTTTTTAAGTGGGAGACCTTGCACAATTGGTGGCTGACTAAATACTTGCAGGGATGCGAGGTATTTCAGATAGATATGTACATGAAGGCAGGGTAAAGTGACTAGGCATCAGGATAGATAATAAGGTATTTGAGATAGATATGTACATGAAGGCAGGGTAAAGTGACTAGGCTTCAGGATAGATAATACAAGTCAAATAAAGAACAGAGTAGCAGCAGCAAATGATTTAAAAGTGTGTGCGAGCATGTTGTGTTTGTGTTGTCGCTGTATGTGTGTGGGTTTTGTGGAGGAGGCATACACCCGCGCGCAGAATGGCAAAGCTCTTACCTCTCTGTAAGAGGTACAGAGAGGTAAGAGCTCTGCCATTCATCCCATCCTCCATTAGTCAAACTAACATGTGGCCAGGGACTCCCACCAACCCACCCATTCAGTCTGAGGAGGCTGGTGTAACTTGCGGGGTGGTGAGAGGAGAGCGAAGGAGGAGGTCTGCGTGTGTGTGCACGCGGGTGTATGCCTCCAGTTGAAAGCCGTTGCGCCTGATGAGGATAGATGTGTCTTAATGCTCTGATCCCTCGTCATAGATCTTTATGATGGGTGTCAGGTGGCCGTCTATTTGGCCATTGTTCAGGACATTCATTTAATTTACAACAGAAGATGTTTTACATTTTTTTCTTCCTGATGCCAAATAATACACTCGTCATCATCTCCTGCTTGTGTGTGTGTGTGTGTGTGTGTGTGTTGGTCCTTCAGTAACAAAACCCCTGTGCAGTTCCACATTCCAGCAGCACACAGTTAATTAAAAGAGAGCTGGTGAACGAGCAGCATTGTGTTTGACTCAGAGGAGGACAAGAAGAGCAACACTTGGCTCCAGTTGTCATGGGTGATTATTTCACATGTAACCTGGGGGAAGTTTTCTGAAAATATGGGGAACAATGAAAACTAGACTTGTGTCTGAAGCCAATATGGAGAACTGGAGTCAGAAGTTGAAAGAGGAACATAACACAGGGAGACACCAGACAGACATGTCCTGTGCCCCTCCAGGAGAGGTCCTGTGCCTCTCCAGGAGAGGTCCTATGCCCCTCCAGGAGAGGGAGAGTTCCTGTGGTGGATGGTTTTCTTCAATCTGAGAACAGTTCATTGTTAATGACAACATATAGCCAATAATGTAATAGAATAGACTAGTCTTAAATTAAAAGATATCAGCGGACTCTTTTACAGAATACTCCTTTAAAATCAAATCTGAATATATTTTATTGCACTGTTGCATGGCTGTCCTCAAATCAAACTATACTCTGATTTAGACTCCTCCTGTCTCCATCTACCCCTTTCTCATTCTCTTTGTGTCTGTCTCCATCTCTCAGCACACCCCCTCTAACTTTCTTTCCACCAACCCCCCCATCTCTCTCTCCCTCTCCATCCTCTCATTCTTTAGAATCAGTATCCAATTAAGAGATGAGGGGTGCTGTGCGTCTCTCACCAGAGCTATCCTATTGATCTGATGAGACGCACGGCACCGCTCATCTCTTAATTGGATACTGATTCTAAAGAAGGAGGGACAATCTTCATGTTTGCCAGTGAAGATATTAAAATCATTAATTTCAATGTTAGATGGGCCCATGTGTGGCTGTAAAGTAATTAAGCAGGATAAATGCCTGGAGTCGCAGGGCGGGAGGTGTGTGTGTGTGTGTGTGTGTGTGTGTGTGTGTGTGTGTGTGTGTGTGTGTGTGTGTGTGTGTGTGTGCGTCAGTATAGTCTGGGAATGGACAGCTAGACAACAGAGCTTCAGCATCCAATAATTCTGCTCCCCTGATAAGAACGAGAGACAAAGAAAGAGGGAGAGAAATAAAGGAGGGAATATTCAGTCATTAATTCATGTAAATGAGGAGAGTGACAAAATGGTGGCCATCAACGGCTACTCCAAGTGGCCATAACATGCTGCTGGGTCCGCCCAATTAGTGTTCATGGTCTCCTCTAGTGGTGTTTGTGCTATGTGGTGGCTCAGAGACGTCATCAGGCGTCACCACGTGTCTAAGGATCAGTCTGTCACTTTTACCCCGTGTCCCAAATTCTACCTCAGTCAGCTTGTCATCTCCCAATGTCACAGAGTTCAAGAAGGAAGTATTACAGTAGCTAGCAGGAACTCCCGTCTTTTGGAACATCCTCTGTCTTGTCAAGATCACTGATACTGCAGTACAACCCCTTCTTAAATCAACCTACTACCAATTCAAAATGTACAACAGTCAGAAGTGTTTGAAACATTGATCTATTCAAGTGTTGGTTCTGTGTGGTCCTCAGAGGACCAAAATAGCATTATGTTAACTGTTTTCGGGTTATCCTATGGGTTATCCTATGGGTTATCCTATGGGTTGTCCTATGGGTTATCCTAAGGGGTATCGAGTGTATCCACTTGTGTGGCTAGAATTGTATTTTTAGATGGTGAAATGAAATCGGTCTATCCACCTTGCGCTTCCGTGGGATTGGCTCGTCGAAGAGCAGGCTGCTGCCATCCTGTTCGTCGATGGCGTCGTCGGGGGGCGGGCCGTTGACGCTGGACATGCGGAATGGCTTGAAGCTGTCTGCAGATAGCGGTGGGGAGGGGGTGGACGGGTTGGACTGGTCACTAGGGCCACTCCAGCTCCAATAGCCACTACTGCTGTAACTGGAGGGTGTGAAGCCCCCACCACTCTCCTTCCACGAGCCATTCAGACCCTCTGGGGGGGGGGGGGGGATAGAGAGAGAGAGAGAGAGAGAGAGAGAGAGAGTCAGAAAAGTACTCAAACTTAGTACTCAACTATTTAGGAGTCCTCTAAGCAACATTTGTCACTGAGATGACATCATATGATTCAGAAACACATGCATCTAACGGTGATTTCCAGCTGCATCGACTTTCAACGTATGCAGTAGTTTAAATAATACTTTATTTTAAGCACGTTTCAAGTCATACTTTAAAACAAACAAGACTAAAATTCCACTAAACATTATGGAAGGCTAACCAGAGTACACACTAAACATGATAACAGACTTATTAGGGAGGTGAACTCGACGGGGGGTGAAAGCTAAGACAACAGATCATCCGGTGTGAATGTGTTATTGGAAGTGTGTATGGATTGTGAGGTTCTGACATGGAGAGGGAGGGAGTTCCAGAGTTGCTAAAAGCCCCGTCTCCCATGGAGCAGAAGCTGGTGGGATGGATTGTGTGGAGGCCAGCGTCGAAAGAGTGCAATTTTGAGTGGCACAACAAACAAGACCTCATTTAAAGTTGCTTCACTCCAGGGACTTAGTTGAGAAGTCTTGCGATTGATATAATATACATTACAGCAGATGAAGAGAGATATCACCGTGACAAACCACTCAGCACTTCTAATTCAATCTGAAGGTGGAGACGGAGCAGAGAGATCAAAGACAGCATTCATCTTTACCTGGTGGGAGAGCTGCACTATACATACAGTATGCATCTCTACAGCTGCACTAGTCTCACCATGTCCTCATCATGACGTGACCTCAGCAAGGGGATATGTATATGAAACAGTAAATGGTTCACCCAAAAACAACTTCCTTTGTCAGTTCGTTCAGAGCACGCAAAACGACACGTACAGACGCTAGCTATCATGATCACCTACGCAAATGTTTGATTGATCAAATGTTTGATTGTTGCCGTCTTGGGACAAAACTCAGTGGTTAAAGAAAATCTTAATTTATTGTACCTTGATTTAAACTAGGCAAGTCAGTTAAGAGCAAATTCTTATTTACAATGACGGCCTAGGAACAGTGGGTTAACTGCCTTGTTCACGGGCAGAACGACCGATTTTTACCTTGTCAGCTCGGGGATTCGATCTAGCAACCTTTCGGTTACTGGCCCAACGCTCAAACCACTAGGCTACCTGCCGCCTTAATGGGATCACCAGTATAAAAAGAGGATACAATAATAAATGATATAAAACCAGGTTTGGTCGACTCACCGCTGACTTTGACTGGGGGGCTCCTGACCAGTGGACTGCTGGACAGGCTGGTCAGAACCATGGCTGCTGTCACCTTGTCCATGTCCACTTCCTCCTCTGACTTCCTGTTAAAACAACAACAAACAGAGAATATTACTGTGCATGAAAACACAACAACAACGATAACAAACAGATAATGTGGATGTATCCAAAATGACATCATATACAGCTCTGACCCAAAGCATGAAGCCTACATTGGTAATATGGCACAGCAATATAGTGCAATTTCAGATTCAATGGGCATGCCTCAAAACCATTTGTCAACTCCCCCTGTGAGACCGTGATATATTGGTTAGCTCATTAATACGATCCGGCAGCCTCTTTGTTCTACGTTGATGTGACCGGCGCCGTGTCTCTGACAAATAACAGACATGCTGAATGTAAACATCGCCATGCGTCTCTTAATTGGCGTGAATTCACCAACGCAATGTATTCATCTCTTAATCCACCCCGCTGTACTCCCAACACACACGCACGCACGCACACACACAAATTACTATTATAGAGAGCCGGGAGGTTGATAGAGAAGAATTACCTAAATCATTGTTCTGATGAAATTAATATGATGTCTTTCATGGATTACATATAAATCACTGATTAACTTTACCCAGAACCCCCCCCCCCCCCCCCCCCCAGTTTCTGGTCACCTTGGTGTGTGTGTGTGTGTGTGTGTGTGTGTGTGTGTGTGTGTGTGTGTGTGTGTGTGTGTGTGTACGTAGATAATGCCACCAGACCGTCCCTTTGGACAGCTCATGATTGCAGCCCCTCATATCTTTAAATGGATGAAATATTGTAGATTTCACCAACACAGTAAATATGTTGGTGAAATCTGAATATAGTAAATATGTAATGTATGTGCACACACACACACAGAGCAGTCTAGTGGTTATGATATGGGGAGATAATTACAAGCGATGGGGAGATGACAGGATTGTGAAAATTGTGAAATTCACGCACTTATTAAGAAAACACGCGGTCATCCCTACTGCCTATGGTCAGACTCTCTAAACACAAATGCATATTTTCTAACTGATGCCTGAGTGTTGTCGTGTGCCCCTGGCTATCCGTCAATTTTAAAAACAAGAAAATGGTGCCGTCTGCTTTAATAGAAGGAATTTGAAATTATTTATACTTTTACTTTCGAAACTTAAGTATATTTTAGCAATGACATTTGCTTTTAATACTTAAGGATATTTAAAACCAAATACTTTTAGACTTTTACTCAAGTATGACTATTGGGTACTTTTTACACTGAAGAACACTAGAACTTCCTCTCTCTTATTTGTACCTAACCAAGTTCCTTTAAAGGGATACTGTAAGATTCTGGCAATCAAGTCATTTTTGTATTTACCTAAGTTAGAGGTATTTTTGCGAGCCAATGCTAACTAGTGTTAGCGCAAAGCAGAAGTCTACAGGTACCTGTAGCAAGTAGAAAAGTAGTAAGCATTCTCATTTGACTCTGGGTAAGTAGAAAAACATCTTAATTGCCAGAAACTCACAGTATCCCTTTAAAATCAGAGTAGAGCTGTGAACCAAGCAGTCTGCCTGCCCTGCTAAACTGGCGGGGGGGGGTATCACAGGGTTTATAACAGCCTGTACTCCAGCCCACTGCCCCTCATTAGCAGAGACAGGGTTAGGTCTACCCCCCTCATTGGGGTTTGGTTGGGGGGCAGGGGGCAAATGGGAGAGATGGCCATCAGCCAGAGAGAGGCAGTCTGTCTACAGTCTGATGACATCTGTTGAACTTACACTGTTCCACCAGACAGACAGATGCGCTAACAACTTTCTTGTGGTTGACTGACTGTCCAAACTCTAGAAGACAAATGGCTTAGTAGGGTTGGCGGGGTGGTGGGAGAAAGGCAATCTGAGTGAAAAGGAGAGAGAGAGAGAAACCAATACCTACCCTCCTTCCCACTCACCAGACATCTGTGCCTTTGTCTTTAATGGTTCCATTGAGGAACCAATCGACAGCCAGCACCCTCCTTGCCCTGTTCCCTGTCCCAGCCCGGGATGTTTCGAGTTTCTGGAACACCACCAGGTGTTTCTGGAACACCACCAGGTGTTTCTGGAACACCCCCAGGTGTTTCTGGAACACCCCCAGGTGTTTCTGGAACACCCCCAGGTGTTTCTGGAACACCACCAGGTGTTTCTGGAACACCACCAGGTGTTTCTATAACACCACCAGGTGTTTCTATAACACCACCAGGTGTTTCTATAACACCACCAGGTGTTTCTGGAACACCACCAGGTGTTTCTATAACACCACCAGGTGTTTCTGGAACACCACCATGTGTTTCTGGAACACCACCAGGTGTTTCTATAACACCACCAGGTGTTTCTGGAACACCACCAGGTGTTTCTGGAACACCACCAGGTGTTTCTGGAACACCACCAGGTGTTTCTGGAACACCACCAGGTGTTTCTGGAACACCACCAGGTGTTTCTGGAACACCACCAGGTGTTTCTGGAACACCACCAGGTGTTTCTGGAACACCACCAGGTGTTTCTGGAACACCACCAGGTGTTTCTATAACACCACCAGGTGTTTCTATAACACCACCAGGTGTTTCTGGAACACCACGAGGTGTTTTTGGAACACCACCAGGTGTTTCTATAACACCACCAGGTGTTTCTGGAACACCACCAGGTGTTTCTGGAACACCACCAGGTGTTTCTGGAACACCACCAGGTGTTTCTGGAACACCACCAGGTGTTTCTATAACACCACCAGGTGTTTCTGGAACACCACCAGGTGTTTCTGGAACACCACCAGGTGTTTCTGGAACACCACCAGGTGTTTCTATAACACCACCAGGTGTTTCTATAACACCACCAGGTGTTTCTGGAACACCACCAGGTGTTTCTGGAACACCACCATGTGTTTCACTTTGGGTGTAAGAATAATAATCCATTGTGTTACAGACGATTTAGCGCAACATGTTTCCTTGGCGATTGTCCTGTTTAATTCAATTGTTTCAGGCTCTTTCATTCTATAGCAACACGTTATTAGCAGGTGATAAAAGACTTTCGAGAACCACAGGAACAGACAGAAATAAAAGACGAGGTTTGATGGGACATAACCAGCTCCGTACTGTACAGTGGACACACTAGCCATCTCCTCAGATGTACCGAAAACAACATGTCTTACATTAACACGAGTCTCTTCCTGCATGTCTAAAATGAGTTCGGCTAAGACCATTTGAGCGTTGAATCCCGACGCGTACTCTAATAGTTCTGTGAACTCATGAACATTTGCTTGTATAACTAATGACAAGTTATCTTCTAAACACAGACCACTTACTGTTGTTGTAGTTCAGCTAACTTAACTAACCAATGACAATTAAACGAGAGGTTTTGATCCAGAACAAACTGCCGTTTCTCTCTTTAGATAAGACGTGACGTGGGGAGTTTGACATGGAACATAAGTACAGACATTCCAGGTATAATGTGTCACACACACACACACACACACACACACAGTCATTCATATCTGGAAACTTTATTCTCCGTGTCATCGAAAACCATTACTCAAAAATAATGACGCCAATTTAACTATCTGCCGGGAATTCCCCCCAAACTCTGCCTAGTGAGAGCCCTCCTTCCTATTGCTACACACAACCTCCCCCTCACCTCTGAGAATGAACTCTGTTTTGCTCTCTCTCCTACCACTCAACTCTGTTTTGAGCTGGGTGTAAAACAGGGAGAGGAGAGCAAGGGGCCCCAGAGGAGGGGTATTTGGGGCTCCAGCGGAGGGTTAGAGGGGGCTCCCCAGTCTCTTTGATGTGGGCGTAGAGCGGGGCAGCTCATCTTTAATTACAGTCGCTGGCCTATGACGCTCATTTCCTCTTGAATAATTGACCATAAATCAGACACCTCCTGCGAAAAGCTAAACACCTTCCAATCTCTCTCCCCCTCTTATCTACTCGGATGATACTTCTATCGTCTGTCCACACACGCACACATACAGACACAGATCTATGAATGACATGGGGCAAGGACATGAAGGACATTAAGACTAACCTCCCACCACACACGGAAGAGATGCATTCCAGACAAAGGCCATGCCTTCATCTCACAGGGGTTGTGGATAATAAGAGCGAGAGCATTGTTTTTTCATTACATTTTCTGTGTGACTTCCACAGCAGATCTTTCCTCCTTTCATTTGAGTTAGTGTGTTTAGCAGGTGTGTTTTTGCGTGTCACTGTCTGAGTGTGCGTGTGTACATGCGTGCTTGTGCATGGGTCTGTGTGCTTATAGTCTGATGCTTTAAGGGCACTGTTACAGCCTTATCTAAAATGTATTTTAAAATAAAATAAAAAATCTCAATCTGCACACAATACCCCATTACGACAAGGCGAAAACAGGTTTTTAGAAATGTTTGCAAATGTAATAAAACAGAAATACCTTATTTACAGTATTCAGACCCTTTGCTATGAGACTGGAAATTCAGCTCAGGTGCATCCTGTTTCCATTGATCATCCTTGAGATGTTCCTACAAATTGATTTGAGTCCACCTGTGGTAAATTCAATTGATTAGACATGATTTGGAAAGGCACACACCTGTCTATATAAAAGGTCCCACAGTTGCCAGTGTATGTCAGAGCAAAAACCAAGCAATGACGTCGAAGGAATTGTACATAGAGCTCAGAGAAAGGATTGTGTTGAAGCACAGATTTGGGGAAAGGTACCAAAAAATGTCCAAGAACACACTGGCCTCCATCATTCTTAAATAGAAGAAGTTTGGAACCACCAAGACTCTTCCTAGAGCTGGTCGCCAAACTGAGCAATTGGGGGAGAAGGGCCTTGGTCAGGGAGATGACCAAGAACCCAATTGTTAGAGAATTAATTCAATTTTCCGGGGGGTCAGTCGTGCGTGGGACTCTTACGTCACCTCACAACTTGGCTGTCACTTTGAGAATCACATTCGAAGAGGCCGTCTGCTCCGGCCAAGTCGTCGAAGAGGCCGTCTGAGACGCCCAAGTCGTCAAAAAAACTAAAAAAGTTGACCCTAACCCCTAAATTCAGAGCAGAGCAATACCCAACGAACCATCAATTCAGGCGATAAGCTGTTTTGAAAGTTATGTCAACATACTATTGATTGGACCCGTAAAAATAAGTGTGTGATGACCACTTAAAGTCTAAAGCGCATGTGAAGAACAAGGAAAAGCACCGTGTTAGCCAGAGCATACCTCTTCAAACGACCATTACTAGTGCAAGTGCATCAGCAGATTCAAGACGAGAATTTATTCAGGATTTTGTGGCTGTGTATGCCGAGTCTGATATCCCCTTTGAAAAGCTAAGAAAGCCAAGGCCGTTTCTAGTGAAGCATTGCAAACAGGGAGGAGCGTTGCCCGAAAATGAGAGCAGTCTCCGTCAAACTCACCTGCCCCGTGTGTTTGACCAACATATGACTGCCCTTCTACAGAAGATCCGTGGGAAGAAGTTTGCGGTGGTTGTTGACAAGACAACAGATGCAAGGGATTTCAGCGTTCTAAACATGGTCATTGGTGAGTTAACAGCCTATTAACACATTCTGCAAGTTGAATTGTCCGCATGCAAATTGTGATATTCCAAACGACGAGCTATCGTGGTGAAATATAGCGATGCATAATGTTAGCAGCTGTCTGCCTCTCCAATTAGGTAACTATCGCTGTATCTATATTGTGTTTACACTTGAAATTTAAATAACACTTATTTTGGTTAAAACATAATTAAAAGTTTGTCCTTATCTTTCATTGCAGGTGTTGAAAACCAGTACTTCCTGGTGGATGTCATTTTCATGGACAAATGCAACTCCTCAACGTTTTCCCAAGCTATACTAGCCTCCCTCCACAGCAACGATCTGAACCTGAACGATGCCTGGGCAGTGGTCACAGACAATGCCTCCTACTGCCTGAAGGCATACAAGGAGGTTCTGAAAGGAGTGATGCCCAACAGTGTCCATGTAATCGGTCTCTGCCATGTCAATCTGGTGTGTGAGACCTGACAGCACTACAAATACTTCTCTGAAGTTGCATCACTTGTGACATGGATGAGATCTGTCTTCTTCAAGAAGCCTGCCAGAAAGAGAAGATGGGTGAGCTTCCTCATTGTGAAGGAGTTTGTGCAGGACAAGGCTCCTCCTGAAGCAGTGAGCTCCAGATGGAATAGCTGGTTTGAGGCAGTGCCATGCAGAGTATGTTCATCTGTACAGAGAGTTTTTGTTGGCAGAAAAGTAATTATCCCAGGCAGTCACATACCTCCTCATCCAGCTGGAAACAGAGGAGAAGGTGCAGGCCCTCACTGTTAAGATGACCTTCATCTCAGAGGGCTGCTCCAAATGGATGACAGCTCTGTCAATGTCATGTAGGATCTGGGCTCTTACCTAGTGAATGGAATGGCAAAAACATGCGGGCATGGTGCCAATACAGATGAGCTATTGAGAAGGATGGGGATTGGAGAGAGGAGGGAGGTGCTTGACCATCTTCATGATGCATTTCACTTGGCCTTCACAAAGTTCTCAAAGCACTGGGACACACATCCAGCCAGAGAGATCTACAGGCTGGCTAGGGAGTTCGATCCGAGGCAGACTCCAGCATGGGAAAGCAGATTGAAGCATACACACAACTGAAACCCATGGCAAGCCCATCAACAGAGCTGAGTGAAGAATGGATTGTCTATCAGCACTGTGTGTCCAGGGAGCCCTCACCTGCTTTGGAGCTTGCTGATTACTGGAGGGGCCTGAGTGTGAGATTCCCAAGAGTTGCAGAAGTGGCAGTGCCCTACATCTACTTCCCAGTCAGCTCAGTCGACTGTGAGAGGAGTTTCAGCAAAAATAAGACTCTGTTCACAGACAAGCGAGAGACACTCACCGAGTTCAACACAAAGAGGCTGACAATCATGTACTTCAATAGAGAAACTTACAATGGACAAACATAGGAGCTCATAAGGTAGTTCCATAAGTTTTGCCTATTGCTGCCTAGATTCTTGCATTAATCTTTTTTTCTCCATTTATAATGAAACACTTATGTGAAGCACTTTATTTTACAAAAAACGTTGAATGCAACATTTAGTTTTTTTTTTTTTTTTTTACATAAGTATAACTCTAGGTTGCCTATTGCTTGTTGCATTGTTCCCTTTATTCTTGCATTACTTTTTAATAATGAAACACTTAGTAGAACTCCGTATTGAAGCACTTGCCTTGATAAAAAATAGTGCAATATTGTGTTGCATTATTACAAATGTACTCTCCTTGTATACTCTTATCTTATTAAATTGTTGACGTTTTATTCATTCACATTATTAGACACGCTTTCTGATGATGAAATTTGAATTCAGAATTAAGAAAAAAAAACTGAATGAGGAAAAAATACAACTGAATTTGAAAAAAAATAAAATGGATTTCATAGGGCCCTAAATTTATGGTAGAGTGGCCAGACGAAGGCCACTCTTCAGTGAAAAGGCACATAACAGCCCGCTTGGAGTTTGCCAAAAGGCACCTAAAGGACTCTCAGACCATGAGAAACAAGATTCTGATGATAGTATCATGCTGGGAGAATGTTTTTCAGCAGCAGAGAGACTGGGAGCTGCAGAATGCCCAGGACCTCAGACTGGGACAAAGGTTCACCTTCCAACAGGACAACGACCCTAAGCACACAGCCAAGACAACGCAAGAGTGGCTCTGGGACAATCTCTGAATGTACTTGAGTGGCTCAGCCAGAGCCAGGACTTGAACCCGAACATCTCTAGAGAGACCTGAAAATAGCTGTGCAGCAACGCTCCCAATCCAACCTGACAGAACTTGAGAGGATCTGCAGAGAAGAATTGGAGAAACTCCCCAAATACAAGTGTGCTAAGCTTGTAGCTTCATACCCAAGAAGACTTGAGGCTGTAATCGCTGCCAAAGGTGCTTCAACAAAGTACAGAGTAAAGGGTCTGAATACTTATGTAAACGTAATTTCAGTTTTAATACATACAACAAAAACACTTTTTTTTGCTTTGTCATTATGGGGTATTGTGTGTAGATTGATTAGGGGGGGAATTATTTGATCCATTTTAGAATAAGGCTGTAGCTTAACAAAATGTGGAAAAAGTCTGAATACATGCCGAATGCACTGTACATTTATGACTGCTTGACTAAATAAACTATTGGTCGACCAATAGCATATCGACCATACAATCGACCAGTCGACTAAATGGGGTCAGCCAAGTATGTTTGTTAGCTAGCCAGATAGTTTTAGAGGAATGAGTCCATAAATGTTTCAAATTAACTGCCAATATGTCAACATTCCATTCAAACAACACAGTCAATCCACAGCCACACACACTGGCTGAAAACAGTTGATGATGGGACTGAGACAAGTTGCAAATGCAACAAGTACTGATATGGTATTTAATTGAAATTATTTCACCTTTATTTAACCAGGTAGGCCAGTTGAGAACAAGTTCTCATTTACAACTGCGACCTGACCAAGATAAAGCAAAGCAGTACGACACAAACAACACAGAGTTACACATGGGATAAACAAACGTATAGTCAATAAAAAATATAAAGTCTATTTACACGGGATAAGACAAAGACAAGCACACACAAGACTGCTATGTCATCTTGGGATTTTTTTTTGTATCACATAATAACACTCACAGCTTTCTGAGAAAACAAAAATGGAGACTGGTCTGTTTACATATACTGTATTTTACATGCCATTTATACAGAGAATTGGTATAAAACCTGTATAAACTGTATTTAGGATTATATAACAATATTTTAGGTTGACAATAATTCCATTGCACAATGTCTGATACATCACGTCTTACTTTTTCCTGCATCAGTAAAAAGGATTATGACTCTGCCATTCATTCATATTAGACTGGTTCCCCAGCTAGCATTAAGGAATCGGCCGAGAAGTGGCCCGATGCAAATTTAAATAAATGTATACAAAATTACCCAATTTAATCATTTTAAATATTACTATTATACATTTAATGCATACAAATTATACCCATCCACCCCAAAAAAATGTACGACGGAGGAAACAGCGTACACCTGGTGACTGTGTCGGTGTGCATGCGTCTGACCCGCTGGCATGGGTATCAAACTAGAATCTGTAGCAACACAGTTTGTACTGCGATGCAGTGTCTTAGACTGCTGCACCACTCAGGCGGCTCCATCCAGTTTTTAATGCTTATCAATTGCCTTGCACAAAGTATCAAAATACTCAAATACCAAATTATGATGATCCAAACTTCTTTGAAAATATATATAAGAATTTATCAACTCTACAAGCAACACTAGACTATATTATTATGGTGGGAGATTTTAAAACGGTTTTAAATACATCTATGGACCGTAAAGGAGGAGCATCCCATGCATCCCGCAAAGATGGAGGAGTTGCTAATATTTACGATAGCAAATTTAAATTTACAGAAAAAAAAATGACGTTTTCGTCTTTTGAGCTTCTAGTCATGAAATCTATGCAAGCTACTCAATCACTTTTTTAGCTACTGTTTACAGGCCTCCTGGGCCATATACAGCGTTCCTCACTGAGTTCCCTGAATTCCTATAGGACATTGTAGTCATAGCAGATAATATTCTAATTTTTGGTGACTTTAATATTCACATGGAAAAGTCCACAGACCCACTCCAAAAGGCTTTCGGAGCCATCATCGACTCAGTGGGTTTTGTCCAACATGTCTCTGGACCTACTCACTGTCACAGTCGTACTCTGGACCTAGTTTTGTCCCATGGAATAAATGGTGTGGATCTTAATGTTTTTCCTCATAATCCTGGACTATCGGACCACCATTTTATTATGTTTGCAATAGCAAAAAATAATCTCCTCAGACCCCAACCAAGGAGCATCAAAAGTTGTGCAATAAATTCTCAAGCACAAAAAAGATTCCTTGATGCCCTTCCAGACTCCCTCTGCCTATCCAAGGACGTCAGAGGACAAAAATCAGTTAACCACCTAACTGAGGAACTCAATTTAACCTTGCGCAGTTGCACACCTAAAAACATTTCTCATAAGAAACTAGCTCCCTGGAATACAGAAAATACCCGAGCTCTGAAGCAAGCTTCCAGAAAATTGGAACGGAAATGGCGCCACACCAAACTGGAAGTCTTCCGACTAGCTTAGAAAGACAGAACCGTGCAGTATCGAAGAGCCCTCACTGCTGCTCGATCATTCTATTTTTCCAACTTAATTGAGGAAAATCAGAACAATCCGAAATTTATTTTTGATACTGTCGCAAAGCTAACTAAAAAAGCAGCATTCCCCAAGAGAGAACGGCTTTCACTTCAGCAGTAATAAATTCATGAACTTCTTTGAGAAAAAGATCATGATCATTAGAAAGCAAATTACGGGCTCCTCTTTAGATCTGCCTATTCCTCCAAAGCTCAGTTGTCCTGAGTCTGCACAACACTGCCAGGACCTAGGATCAAGAGAGACACTCAAGTGTTTTAGTACTATATCTCTTGACACAATGATGGAAATAATCATGGCCTCAAACTTCAAGCTGCATACTGGACCCTATTCCAACTAAACTACTGAAAGAGCTGCTTCCTGTGCTTGGCCCTACTATGTTGAACATAATAAATGTCTCTCTATCCACCGGATGTGTTCCAAACTCACTAAAGGTGGCTGTAATAAAGCCTCTCCTGAAAAAGCCAAACCTTGACCCAGAAAATATAAAAAACTAAATCGGCCTATATCGAATCTTCCATTCCTCTCAAAACTTTTAGGAAAAGCTGTTGCGCAGCAACTCACTGCCTTCCTGAAGACAAACAATGTATACGAAATGCTTCAGTCTGGTTTTAGACCCCATCATAGCACTGAGACTGCACTTGTGAAGGTGGTAAATTACCTTTTAATGGCGTCAGACTGAGGCTCTGCATCTCTCCTCGTGCTCCTAGACCTTAGTGCTGCTTTTGATACCATCGATCACCACATTCTTTTGGAGAGATTGGAAACCCAAATTGGTCTACACGGACAAGATCTGGCCTGGTTTAGAGCTTATCTGTCGGAAAGATATCAGTTTGTCTCTGTAGATGGTTTGTCCTCTGACAAATCAACTGTAAATGTCGATGTTCCTCAAGGTTCCGTTTTAGTACCACTATTGTTTTCACTATATATTTAACCTCTTTGGGATGTCATTCGAAAACAATGTTCACTTTCACTGCTATGCGGCTGACACACAGCTGTACATTTCAATGAAACATTGTAAAGCACCAAAATTGCCCACGCTAGAAGCCTGTGTTTCAGACATAAGGAAGTAGATGGCTGCAAACTTTTACTTTTAAACTCGGACAAAACAGAGATGCTTGTTCTAGCTCCCAAGAAAAAAAGAGATCTTCTGTTGAATCTGACAATTAATCTTGATGGTTGTACAGTCGTCTCAAATAAAACTGTGAAGAACCTCAGCGTTACTCTGGACCCTGATCTCTCTTTTGACGAACATATCAAGACTGTTTCAAGGACAGCTTTCTTCCATCTACAAAACATTGCATAAATCAGAAACGTTCTGTCCAAAACTGATGCAGAAAAATTAATCCAAGCTTTTGTTACTTCTTAGATTAGACTACTGCAATGCTCTACTTTCCGGCTACGCAGATAAAGCACTAAATAAACTTCAGTCAGTGCTAAACACAGCTGCTTAGAATCCTGACTAGAACCAAAACATTTGATCATATTACTCCAGTGCTAGCCTCTCTACACTGGCTTCCTGTTAAGGCAAGGGCTGATTTCAAGGTTTTACTGCTAACCTACAAAGCATTACATGGGCTTGCGCCTACCTATCTTTCCGATTTGGTTCTGCCGTACATACCTACACGTACGCTACGGTCACAAGACACAGGCCTCCTAATTGTCCCTATAATTTCTAAGCAAACAGCTGGAGGCAGGGCTTTCTCCTATAGAGCTCCATTGTTATGGAATGGTCTGCCTACCCATGTGAGAGACGCAGACTCGGTCTCAACCTTTAAGTCTTTACTGAAGACTCATCTCTTCAGTGGGTCATATGATTGAGTGTAGTCTGGCCCAGGAGTGTGAAGGTGAACGGAAAGGCTCTGGAGCAACGAACCGCCCTTGCTGTCTTTGCCTGGCCAGTTCCCCTCTCTCCACTGGGATTCTCTGCCTCTAACCCTATTACAGGGGCTGAGTCACTGGCTTACTGGTGCTCTTTCATGCCGTCCCTAGGATGGGTGCGTCACTTGAGTGGGTTGAGTCACTGACGTGATCTTCCTGTCTGGGTTGGCGCTCCCCCTTGGGTTGTGCCGTGGCGGAGATCTTTGTGGGCTATACTCAGCCTTTTCTCAGGATGGTAAGTTGGTGGTTGAAGATATCCCTCTAGTGGTGTGGGGGCTGTGCTTTGGCAAAGTGGGTGGGATTATATCCTTCCTGTTTGGCCCTGTCCGGGGGTATCATTGGATGGGGCCACAGTGTCTCCTGACCCCTCCTGTCTCAGCCACCTGTATTTATGCTGCAGTAGTTTATGTGTCGGGGGGCTAGGGTCAGTTTGTTATATCTTTAGACGTCACGCAATTCAGTACTCATCTCTAAAACAAAAGCAATTTAGGTCAAATGAGACCATATTAACAAAGGAAATTGAAGGACTAACAGAACAGATAGATAGCAATAAAAACTGTACCATAGAGGCACAGAGTAAGTTAGAGGAAACACAAAAAGAAACAGGAACTTATTCAAGAAATATCCAGTGTAATACATGATAAAAATAAAATGAACTGGATGGAATATGGGGAAAGAAATGCACCAAATTATTTTTCAATCTTCAACATAGAAATGCTACAAAAAAATAATTTACTGAAACTTGTTACAAATGATGGAGTCACTCATGATTCACCAAACAATATTTTGAAAGAGGAAGTAAAGTACTTTAAGAATATATGTTTTCATTTCAGTCTCTTCCATCTTCACTAACCGAAGCTAATTGTATGCATTTTTTCCCTATTAATAATGTTAAATTAACATATTTACAGAAAGATTCATGTGAAGGCCAAATTACAGAGGAGGAACTTCCTAGTGCAATTAAATAATTTAAGTCTGGGAAAACTCCAGGGCTGGATGGCATACCAGTTGAGGTATACCAAACTGTTTGTTGATATACTCAGAGGACCATTACTAGCTTTTTTTTAACCACTCCTATATAAACAGTAGATAACCGGACACGCAACAAGAAGGTCTGATTTCATTATTACTGAAACAAGATCCAAGCGGTATATATAAAGATTCAGTCCATAAAAAAAAATGTAGGCCTCTTACACTTCAGTGTTGTGATGCAAAAATTCTGGCTAAATGCTTGGCGCATTGAATTAAAAAGGTTTTGTCAGATATCATTCATCCTAATCAGAAAGTTTTTTTTACATGGACGATACATTGGAGATGATATAAGACAAGTACTGGAAACAATAGAATACTATGAAATATCGGAGACACCAGGCCTGGTTTTCGTAGCTGACTTTTAAAAGGCTTTTGATAAAGTACGACTGGAGTTTATATATACCTGCCTGGAATATTTCAATTTCGGTGAATCTCTTATAAAATGGGTTAAAGTTATGTATAGTAACCCTAGGTGTCAAATAGTAAGTAATGGGTACATCTCGTAAAGTTTTAAACTGTCAAGAGGAGTAAAACAAGGTTGTCCACTATCAGCATATCTATTTATTATTACCATCGAAATGTTAGCTGTTAAAATTAGATCCAAAAATAATATTAAGGGATTAGAAATTCATGGATTAAAAACAAATGTGACATTGTAGACTGATGATTAATGGTTTATTTTACAACCACAATTATAATCCCGCCACATCCTCAGAGGATCTAGATACTTTTTTTTTCTAACCTCTCTGAAAAACCAAGTGTATTAGATCACAAAAAAAAAAAATGCAACTTTTACATTGCTGTGTAGTTTACCAATAAAATGGTCTGACGGGGATGTGGACATACTCGGTATACAAATCCCCCCAAAAATGAATGATCTCACTCCAATACATTTTTATAGAAAGTTAGCAAAAATAGATAAGCTCTTGCTACCATGAAAAGGAAAATACCTGTCTATTTGTGGAAAAATCACCCTGACTAAATCTTTAGTCACATCACAGTTTACCTATTTGCTTATGGTTTTGCCTACACCTAGTGACCTGCTTTTTAAATTATATGAGCAAAAAATATTCAATTTGATATGTAAGCCAGTCAAAATTAAAAGGGCCTATTTATATAATGAATATGAATTCGGAGGGCAGAAATGATTAAATATTAAAGCATTAGATCTCCCACCAAAGGCATCAGACATAAAAAGTTATACTTAAATCCGAAATGGTTCTCTAGTAAATTAGTAAGAATGCCTGCCCCCCCCATGTTCAAGAATGGCCTCTTTCCCTTTATTCAGATTACAACCCCTCACTTTCGGGTTATTTGAACGAAATAATCTCCAAAATAGTGTTTTTTTAAAAGCCCTAGAAAGTTTTTGTTTAGTTTAATCCACCTGAAAAGACAGAACAAATAATACAACAAATATTATGGTTAAACTCAAATATACTAATTGATAAAAAAAATTAAAAACGTATTTTTCGATAAATTGTTTAGAAAAAGGTATAATCTTTGTAAATGATATCATAAATAGGACTGGTGGGGTTGTCACACATGCAGCTAACACAGATATATGGAAATGTGTGCTCTACCCAAAATTACAACCAACTAATTGCAGCATTACCATAAAATGGAAGAGACAAGTGGAAGGGGGAAAAAGTAAGGGAAAGTAAGATAGCAATACTGGGTGATTTGAAAAGTCATAGTCAATCGATCAATAATATAATTATTATTTTAGCAAATTTTTTTTATTTCATTTACAATCTGTAGAAATTATGAGAATAGAACGGTTCAGAACTTTTGTGAAGCATTACAGCACAGTCGAAAAATATATGTCAAATTGAAAATGGATGGTGTTAAGAGATGGATGGGAGGGGATGAATGGAGCTGAAGGGTGGGACTAATAACAACAAAATAACAAATGTAAAACACACGGGGTCTGTCAAATGTATATAGGTTCAGAAATGTTGTGAAATAGCACAGTTACAAATAGAAATCAAACTGGATGGACATCAGAAATAGAGGAAGGCCAGGACTAAAAACAAAAAATATAACTATTGTAAAATAGATTGTGTCTGTAAAATGTCTAGAGTATGTATAAACTAAAGGTATAGGCCTAAGTGTTATTGTTTATTATCTTACTCCAATTGGGGGAGGGGAGTATTTAGAGGCAGTACCCTACCAGTAAAAACCGAAACACACATAGTTGAGTTTCTTTACATGTACCTAATGTTTGTCTTTGCCTTTCATAGTTCTCTATGAAATGATTGCAGGCTGAAATGATTCATGAAATGGTTATGAACACATTATCGTCAGTGTATTTCCTTCTCCGGGAGAAGAGACCAAGAGATTGGAAATTCGGTTTCCCCTCTGTGCAAACGCACAAATGACTGTTTTACTAGGGGGCGAGAGCTGTGCGTGTGTGCTGAGATACCCACAGGCCATTACAGAACACTTAGAGTGCTGGGATAGCCTATCCCACCTCTGTCAGGGCCGGGTAAGGAAAGATTAATGCACTCATTACCTTCCAACTTATATTACAGTCAACCGGGCCTCCTCTCCCCCGCCAACCGGGACTCCCCAGCCAAGCAGCCAACCAGGCCTCCCCTCCCCAGCCAAGCAGCCAATCACTGCCTCTATCTCAGCTCTCTGTTGACATGTGGAGGAGCATTGACTGAACACAAGCCTGGTCTTTGTTCTTGGTCCTCCTCTCTCCAACCCCACTCCCTGTCTCTGCAGGCAGGTCTGAGAGGCTCCTAGGCGTGCAGTGTGGCTGTGTGCATGGAGCGGCGTTGGTCGACTGCGTGGGCTGCTCTCTGCACAGGCAGCACACAGGTGCTCAGCTTCACACACACACTGAGTACGGGGTCTCACGAGCCGGAGGGTTACTGACGGTCAGCCTGGGAGAAGTTTGAGGCAGCTCTGACCATTCCACACAGAGGCTGGCAGCCGACCAAATCCTCCCTCCCTCCCTCCTCTATCTCATAAACACAGAGAACGAAGTCACACACACACAAACAACTCAAGAACACGCTCTCAGGCACGCACACACACGTAAACATGACCTTTTCAGTTCTCTATTTGGACCACTGAGCAGCAAAACACACACGCACGTTGTCCACACACGCGCACACACACACACACACACACACACACACACACACACACACACACCCGCACACGCACAGAGAAACTTAAGCTCTCAGTGATAATACTGGATCTCCTTGTTGACTCACTAATCAGACTGCACACGGCAGGAGGCATCCCAACATAGTGCACTACATAGTGAATAAGGTTCCATTTGGGACCCTGTCATAGAGCAGACCAAACACAGACAACTCCACCGTAACTACTCTGTTCACATCTATATAGGACGTGACTATATGCCTCTCTCTCTGACTTAGATGTTTCCCTCTATTTTCATGTGTGTGTTTCTTCATGTGTATTTTCTTCTCTCTTACTCACTCTTTCTAGAGATGTATACAGTAGTTGCCAACATACAAATGGGGAGATTTCTATTTTCCCAGGCAACAGAAACCATTGAAAAAAAGACAGCCCACCAGACTTTCAGCTGCTGCGGCCCAACTAGGTGGTGGTGCGATTACACACACTCAGGAAGAGAGACTTAACATTTCCCCTGCCTGATCACACTAGGAAGAAAGAGAGATGAGGTGGAAACTGAGCAGCACTTCCTAACCTCCAGCCAAATGTATGAACATAGAGACACGTATTTCCCTCAGATTACACAGATAGACAAACCATTTGAAAACAAACCCAATTTTGATAAACTTCCATATCTATTGGGTGAAATACCACAGTATGCAATCACAGCAGCAAGATGTGACCTGTTGCTACAAGAAAAGTTATTGTAGAACTTCTGTGACTTCTGAGTGTAATGTTTACTGTTAATGTTTTTATTGGTATATTTCACTTTTTTTATTAACTAGTTCACTTGCTTTGGCAATGTAAATATGTTTCCCATGCCAATAAAGCCCTTACATTGAAGTAAAGGGGAGAGAGAGAAGTAGAGAGAGGAAGAGGGGTCGAGAGAGAGAGAGAGAGAGAGAGGTAGAGGTAGAGAGAGGTAGAGGGGTCGAAAGAGAGGTAGAGGGGTCGAGAGAGAGGTAGAGGGGTCAAGAGAGAGAGAGAGAGAGAGGGGTCGAGAGAGAGAGAGGGGTCGAGAAAGAGAGAGAGGGTCGAGAGAGAGAGAGGGGTCGAGAGAGAGAGGGGTCGAGACAGAGAGAGAGAGAGGGGGGTCGAGACAGAGAGAGAGAGGGGTCGAGAGAGAGAGGGGTTGAGAAAGAGGTCGAGAGAGAGGGGTCGAGAGAGAGAGGAGGTCGAGACAGAGAGAGAGAGAAGGGGGTCGAGACAGAGAGAGAGAGAGAGGGGTCGAGAGAGAGAGAGACAGAGGGGTCGAGACAGAGAGAGAGAGGGGTCGAGACAGAGAGAGAGAGGGGTCGAGAGAGAGAGAGGGGTCGACAGAGAGAGAGGGGTTGAGAAAGAGGTCGAGAGAGAGGGGTCGAGAGAGAGAGGAGGTCGAGACAGAGAGAGAGAGAAGGGGGTCGAGACAGAGAGAGAGAGAGGGGTCGAGAGAGAGAGAGACAGAGGGGTCGAGACAGAGAGAGGTCGAGACAGAGAGAGAGAGAGGGGTTGAGAGAGAGAGAGACAGAGGGGTCGAGAGAGAGAGGAGGTCGAGACAGAGAGAGAGAGGGGTCGAGACAGAGAGAGAGAGAGAGAGGGGTCGAGAGAGAGAGAGAGAGAGACAGGGGTCAAGACAGAGAGAGACAGAGGGGTCGAGACAGAGAGAGAGAGAGGGGTCGAGACAGAGAGAGAGAGAGAGAGGGGTCGAGACAGAGAGAGAGAGAGAGGGGTCAAGACAGAGAGAGAGAGAGGGGTCGAGACAGAGAGAGAGAGAGGGGTCGAGACAGAGAGAGAGAGGGGTCGAGACAGAGAGAGAGAGGGGTCGAGACAGAGGGGTCGAGACAGAGAGAGAGGGGGGTCGAGAAAGAGGTCGAGAGAGAGGGGTCGAGAGAGAGAGGGGTCGAGACAGAAAGAGAGAGAGGGGTCGAGACAGAAAGAGAGAGAGAGAGAGGGGTCGAGAGAGAGAGACAGAGGGGTCGAGACAGAGAGGAGGTCGAGAGAGAGAGAGAGAGGGGTCGAGAGAGAGGGGTCGAGAGAGAGAGAGAGGGGTCGAGAAAGAGGGGTCGAGACAGAGAGAGAGGGGTCGAGACAGAGAGAGGGGTCGAGACAGAGAGAGAGAGGGGTCGAGAGAGAGAGAGAGACAGAGGGGTCGAGACAGAGAGAGGAGGTCGAGACAGAGAGAGGAGGTCAAGACAGAGAGAGAGAGAGGGGTCGAGACAGAGAGAGACAGAGGGGTCGAGAGAGAGAGGGGTCGAGAGAGGGGTCGAGAGAGAGAGGGGTTGAGAAAGAGGTCGAGAGAGAGGGGCCGAGAGAGAGAGGAGGTCGAGACAGAGAGAGAGAGGGGGGGGTCGAGACAGAGAGAGACAGAGGGGTCGAGAGAGAGAGGGGTCGAGAGAGAGAGGGGTCTAGAGAGAGAGGGGTCGAGAGAGAGAGGAGTTGAGAAAGAGGTCGAGAGAGAGGGGTCGAGAGAGAGAGAGGAGGTCGAGACAGAGAGAGAGAGAGGGGGGTCGAGACAGAGAGAGAGAAAGGGGTCGAGAGAGAGAGACAGAGGGGTCGAGAAAGAGATCGAGAGAGAGGGGTCGAGAGAGAGAGGAGGTCGAGACAGAGAGAGAGAGAGAGAGAGAGGGGTCGAGAGAGAGAGAGAGAGAGAGAGGGGTCGAGACAGAGAGAGGAGGTCGAGACAGAGAGAGGGGGTCGAGACAGAGAGAGAGAGAGAGAGGGGTCGAGACAGAGAGAGAGACAGAGGGGTCAAGACAGAGAGAGAGAGAGAGGGGTCGAGACAGAGAGAGAGAGAGAGGGGTCGAGACAGAGAGGGGTCGAGACAGCGAGAGAGAGGGGTCGAGACAGCGAGAGAGAGGGGTCGAGACAGCGAGAGAGAGGGGTCGAGACAGCGAGAGAGGGGGGTCGAGAAAGAGGTCGAGAGAGAGGGGTCGAGAGAGAGAGGGGTCGAGACAAAGAGAGAGAGGGGTCGAGACAGAAAGAGAGAGAGGGGTCGAGACAGAAAGAGAGAGAGAGAGAGGGGTCGAGAGAGAGAGACAGAGGGGTCGAGACAGAGAGGAGGTCGAGAGAGAGAGAGAGAGGGGTCGAGAGAGAGGGGTCGAGAGAGAGAGAGAGGGGTCGAGAAAGAGGGGTCGAGACAGAGAGAGAGGGGTCGAGACAGAGAGAGGGGTCGAGACAGAGAGAGAGAGGGGTCGAGAGAGAGAGAGAGACAGAGGGGTCGAGACAGAGAGAGGAGGTCGAGACAGAGAGAGGAGGTCAAGACAGAGAGAGAGAGAGGGGTCGAGACAGAGAGAGACAGAGGGGTCGAGAGAGAGAGGGGTCGAGAGAGAGAGGGGTTGAGAAAGAGGTCGAGAGAGAGGGGCCGAGAGAGAGAGGAGGTCGAGACAGAGAGAGAGAGGGGGGGGTCGAGACAGAGAGAGACAGAGGGGTCGAGAGAGAGAGGGGTCGAGAGAGAGAGGGGTCTAGAGAGAGAGGGGTCGAGAGAGAGAGGAGTTGAGAAAGAGGTCGAGAGAGAGGGGTCGAGAGAGAGAGAGGAGGTCGAGACAGAGAGAGAGAGAGGGGGGTCGAGACAGAGAGAGAGAGAGGGGTCGAGAGAGAGAGACAGAGGGGTCGAGAAAGAGATCGAGAGAGAGGGGTCGAGAGAGAGAGGAGGTCGAGACAGAGAGAGAGAGAGAGAGAGAGGGGTCGAGAGAGAGAGAGAGAGAGAGAGGGGTCGAGACAGAGAGAGGAGGTCGAGAGAGAGAGAGGGGGTCGAGAGAGAGAGAGGGAGAGAGAGGGGTCGAGACAGAGAGAGAGACAGAGGGGTCGAGACAGAGAGAGAGGGGTCGAGACAGAGAGAGAGAGAGAGGGGTCGAGACAGAGAGGGGTCGAGACAGAGAGAGAGAGGGGTCGAGACAGCGAGAGAGAGGGGTCGAGACAGCGAGAGAGGGGGGTCGAGAAAGAGGTCGAGAGAGAGGGGTCGAGAGAGAGAGGGGTCGAGACAAAGAGAGAGAGGGGTCGAGACAGAAAGAGAGAGAGGGGTCGAGACAGAAAGAGAGAGAGAGAGAGGGGTCGAGAGAGAGAGACAGAGGGGTCGAGACAGAGAGGAGGTCGAGAGAGAGAGAGAGAGGGGTCGAGAGAGAGAGAGAGGGGTCGAGAGAGAGAGAGAGGGGTCGAGAAAGAGGGGTCGAGACAGAGAGAGGGGTCGAGACAGAGAGAGAGAGAGAGGGGTCGAGACAGAGAGAGGAGGTCGAGAGAGAGAGGAGGTCAAGACAGAGAGAGAGAGAGGGGTCGAGACAGAGAGAGACAGAGGGGTCGAGACAGAGAGACGGGTCGAGACAGAGAGAGAGAGAGAGGGGTCGAGACAGAGAGAGAGAGAGAGGGGTCGAGACAGAGAGAGAGAGAAGGGTCGAGACAGAGAGAGAGAGAGAGAGAGGGGTCGAGAGAGAGGGGTCGAGACAGAGAGAGAGAGAGGGGTCGAGACAGAGAGAGAGAGGGGTCGAGAGAGGGGTCGAGACAGAGAGGGGTCGAGACAGAGAGAGAGAGGGGTCGAGAGAGAGAGAGAGAGGGGTCGAGAGAGAGAGGGGTCGAGACAGAGAGAGAGAGGGGGGGGTCGAGACAGAGAAAGAGAGAGATTACAAGTTTCATACACTAAATTGACTGTGCCTTTTAAACAGCTTGGAAAATTCCAGAAAATGATGTCATGGCTTTAGAAGCTTCTGATAGGCTAATTGACATAAATCAATTGGGGGTGTACCTGTGGATGTTTTTCAAGGCCTACCTTTAAACTCAGTGCCTCTTTGCTTGAAATCATAGGAAAATCTAATGAAATGGTCCATAAAAAATAAAAAAAATAAAAATCCCCTTTATTTAAACAGGTAAGATAGTTGAGAAAAAGTTCTCATTTACAACTGTGACCTGGCCAAGATAAAGCAAAGCAGTGCGACACAAACAACACAGTTACACATGGAATAAACAAATGTACTATCAATAACATCATGAAAAAAAAAGAAAGTCTATATACAGTGTGTGAAAATGGCGTGAGGAGGTAAGGCAATAAATAGGCCACAGTAGCGAAGTAATTACAATTTAGCAGATTAACACTGGAGTGACAGATAGGCAAATGATGATGTGCAAGTAGTGATACTGGTGTGCAAAAGAGCAGAAAATTAAATAAAACAATATGGGGATGAGGTAGGTAGATTGGGTGGGCTATTTACAGATGGACTATGTACAGCTGCAGCGATCGGTTAGTTGCTCAGATAGCTGATGTTTAAAGTTAGTGAGGGAAATGTAAGTCTCCAGCTTCAGTGATTTTTGCAATTAGTTCCAGTCACTGGCAACAGAGAACTGGAAGGAAAGGCGGCCAAAGTAGGTGCTGGCTTTGGGGATGACCAGCCAAGACGTCAGAAAAATTGTAGACCTCCACGAGTCTGGTTCATCCTTGGGAGCAATTTCCAAATGCCTGAAGGTACCACGTTCATCTGTACAAACAATAGTACTCAAGTATAAACGCCATGGGACCACGCAGCCGTCATACTGCTCAGGAAGGAGACACGTTCTGTCTCCTAGAGATGAACGTACTTTGGTGGAAAAGTGCAAATCAATCGCAGAACAGCAGCAAAGGACCTAGTGAAGATGCTGGAGGAAACTGGTACAAAAGTATCTATATCCACAGTAAAACGAGTCCTATATCGAACATAACCCGAAAGGCCGCTCTGCAAGGAAGAAGCCTCTGCTCCAAAACCGCCATAAAAAGCCAGACAACGGTTTGCAACTGCACATGGGGACAAAGATCGTACTTTTTGGAGAAATGTCCTCCGGTCTGATTAAACAAAAATAGAACTGTTTGGCCACCATCGTTATGTTTGGAGGAAAAAAGGGGGAGGCTTGCAAGCTGAAGAACACCATCCCAACCGTGAAGCACGGGGGTGGCAGCATCATGTTCTGGGGGGGGGGGGGGTTTGCTGCAGGAGGGACTGGCGTACTTCACAAAATAGATAGATCATGAGGAAGGACAATTATGTGGATATTGAAGCAACATCTCAAGACATCAGCTTGGGTCTTCCAAATGGACAATGACCCCAAGCATGCTTCCAAAGTTGTGTCAAAATGGCTTAAGGACAACAAAGTCAAGGTATTGGAGTGGCCATCACAAAGCCCTGACCTCAGTCCCAAAGAACATTTGTGGGCGGAACTGAAAAACTGTGTGCGAACAAGGAGGCCTACAAACCTGACTCAGTTACACCAGCTCTGTCAGGAGTAATGGGCCAAAATTTACCCAATTTATTGTGGGAAGCTTGTGGAAGGCTACCCAAAACGTTTGACCCAAGTTAAACAATTAAAAGGCAATGCTACCAAATACTAATTGAGTGCATGTAAAGCTCTGACCCACTGGGAATGTGATGAAAGAAATAAAAGCTGAAATCACTCTCTCTACTATTATTCTGACATTTCACATTCTTAAAATGAAGTGATGATCCTAACTGACCAAAGACAGGTAATATTTACTGGGATTAAATGTCAGGAATTGTGAAAAACTGAGTTTAAATATATTTGGCTATGGTGTATGTAAACGTCTGACTTCAAGTGTATATATAACAGAAACAAATGTTTGCTGTTATCCTGTTTATCCTGTTAATCTCACTCTTAACAATTTAATAGTTAGTAGTTACTGTATTTCTGACTGCTATTCTTTCTTTCTGCAACATGAAATCACTATCAGTTGGCATGTGGAACATTCAGGGCCTAAACTCATCAACCTATCAGTTAGCATCTGGAACATTCAGGGCCTAAACTCATCAACCTTTCAGTCAGCATGTGGAACATTCAGGGCCTAAACTCATCAACCTTTCAGTTAGCATCTGGAACATTCAGGGCCTAAAAGCGTCAACCTATCAGTCAGCATCTGGAACATTCAGGGCCTAAACTCATCAACCTATCAGTCAGCATCTGGAACATTCAGGGCCTAAACTCATCAACCTATCAGTCAGCATCTGGAACATTCAGGACCTAAACTCATCAACCTATCAGTCAGCATCTGGAACATTCAGGGCCTAAACTCATCAACCTATCAGTCAGCATCTGGAACATTCAGGGCCTAAACTCATCAATCTATCAGTCAGCATCTGGAACATTCAGGGCCTAAACTCATCAACCTATCAGTCAGCATCTGGAACATTCAGGACCTAAACTCATCAACCTATCAGTCAGAATCTGGAACATTCAGGGCCTAAACTCATCAACCTATCAGTCAGCATCTGGAACATTCAGGGCCTAAACTCATCAACCTATCAGTCAGCATCTGGAACATTCAGGGCCTAAACTCATCAACCTTTGGTCTGAAGAGTTTAGCACTGGAGGTCAACAAACATCTTAAAGATGTTGACGTCATCATTCTGCAGGAGACATGATGTAAGGCAGACATTGTCACTCACTGTCCCACAGGCTACAGAGAGGTAATTGTGCCATCACAGAAACACAGCTCTGTCAATAGAGGCAGAAACTCTGGGAGGTTGATCATTTGATACAAATCCAAACTACAAAATCGAATTGACCCCCTCAAAATTGGTAAACATCACAGTTGGTTAAAACTGAAAAAAGAACTTGTACTGACAGAAAAATGTGTTCCTTCGCACAATATATATCCCCCCTCAGAATCCCCATATTACTTAGAGGAGATCTTCCGCACCCTTGAGGAAGAGACGTGCCATTTCAAGGCCCAGGGAAATGTGCTCATCCGTGGGGACACAAATGTGCACACAGGAACACTACCTGATCTAACGACAACACGAGGGGACAACTTTATTACAGGCCATACTGTTTTTAACTGCCTTAATCTCCCCCATAGAAACAACAGTGACAGCACTGTCAACAAAAACGGAAGGGATCTGTTGCAGCTCTGTCGAAGCCTGGGTCTGTACTTTGTCAATGGTAGGTTACAGGGAGACTCTTTGGGGAGATTCACCTATTGCTCACCACTTGTCCACAGCACAGTAGACTGACTATATGATTACAGCCATTGACTCTTCCTCTCTCAGCTCATTCACTGTCAAGCCACTAACACCTCTGTCTGATCACAGCCAAATTATGTTGTTCGTCAAAAGAACAGACAAGGAAACAAATCAAAAAAAGGAAACAGGCAAGGACAGACAAGGAAACAACCAAAAAAAGCACAGTACAACAGCAAGCAGCTGACACTAATTGAGGAGTCCATAAACAAACAAGTTCTGGCAAAAAAAAAACAAAAAAACAATCTAAACAAGAGGAATTAGCAATACAAAATGGTGACATATGGACAACCCAAAACACTCTGTTACAACTGACACAAACGCAAAACAACGCCAAATTCACGGGAAGTTGAACAGATTAGAAAAAGCTACAAAGAACAATCAAAATCCACTGGACTTCCCAATTACTGACCAGGAGCTCTATATGGCCCTCAAATTTATTTTAAAGCATTCGGACCTGACGGCATCGGAAATGAGATGCTCAATCTCACTAGTGCAACATTTTAATTGGCTATATTAAAACTGTTTAATTTGGCATTTGTGTGAACAGTAACTTGGGGAAGGTTTTCTGTAGTATTATAAATGTAGGAGTTGTTAACTTCCTTAATAAGCAAGTCTTGAGTAAAAGCCAAATTGGATTTATACCAAAACATTGCACGACCGATCAAATTTACACCCTACACACCCTAATAGATAAACATGTCCACCAAAATAATACCAAAATATACGCTTGCTTAATCGACTTCAAAAAAGCATTTGATTCTATTTGGCATACAGGACTGTTCTACAAAGTTATTGAAACTGGTGTAGGGGGTAAAACATATGACATAATTAAATCAATGTATACTGGCAATAGGTGCAGCATTAACAAAATTGGCAACAAAATAACATAATTCTTTAACCAGGGGCGGGGCCATCGCCAGGGTTGCAATCTGAGCCCTCCTGCACTCTTCAATATTTACATCAACGAATTGGCCACAATTCTAGAAAAATCCTCAGACCCTGGTGTTAGTCTCCACAATTCAGAGGTTGAATGCCAACTCTTCACAGATGACCTATGCCTGCTGTCAACCATAGCACATGGCCTACAGCAGAGCCTGGACCTGCTAGAGCAGTACTGCCAGACCTGGGCCCTGGCAGTAAACCCCCAAAACACCAAAATATTTAAATCATTTTAAGAGAAGATCTAGATCTCAGGGAATTAGACCAAAGTTCTCATTTGGTACAAAATATATAGAGTACTGCACACACTACAATTACTTAGGTTTAAAAATAAGCTCAACTGAACACCTTAAATGATGCAATGAATGAACTGAGAGAGAAAGCACGCAGGGCATTCTACGCCATTAAACAAATTAAAATGTAAATACCTATTAAAATTTGGCTTAAACTAATTGAATGTGTCATTGAACCAATTGCACTTTATGGCAGCGAGGTGTGGGGTCCAGTTACAAAACAAGATTTTACCAAATGGGACAAACACCCCATTGAAACCCTGAATGCAGAGTTCTGTAAGATTCTCCTACATGTTCAGAGGAAAACTACAAACAATGCATGCAGGGCAGAATTAGTCCAATATCCACAAATAATAAAAACTCAAAAAAGAGCAATTACATTTTGGAGACATCTAAAATACAGTGACCTCCTCTCATGTCATTACCAAGCCCTGCAATGCCAAGAGCTGAGCAAAGAAAAGAGACCCCTCATCCAGCTGGTCCTGGGGCTGAGTTCACAAACCTGTTCTACTAACACACTGAAGCTTCAGGACCAGAACATCCAATCAATCAGAATAAAACAAATTAGAACACAGTCAAAACAAAACTACATTGCTTATTGGGAAACACAAGCACAAAGCAGCTCTATCTGGCTCTAAATCGACAGTACACCGCTGCAAACCATTTGACCATAGTTACTGATCAAAACCTTAGAAAAACCTTGACAAAAGTACAGGCTCAGAGAGCACAGCCTGGCATTGAGAAGGGGGAAGACAGGAAAACCTGGATCCCTGTAGAGGAAAAGCTGTGCAGCCACTTCACAACAGCAGAACCTGAGACAGCTGCATTTCCTGACAAAACGTAAAAAATAAAAAACAATTAGAGAGTGTAACTTCCCAAAATTTTAAAAACCTCTCTGATGAGAATAAGCTACCCTTCCTGTTGAGGGAGGACGCAGAGAGCTGTGGGTTGGCCTGGGATGAGGGACAGTGTCTGACAGACCAATCAATCTGCACATGTCCTCTGCTGTATGCTTCAGATCAAATCTAATTATATTGGTCACATACACATGGTTAGCAGATGTTAAAGCGGGTGTAGCGAAATGCTTGTAAGAACATGTACACATAAACATATGGATGAGCGATGGCCGAACTGCATAGGCAAGATGCAGTAGATGGTATAGAGTACAGTATATACATATGAGATAAGTAATGTAGGGTATGTAAACATTATATAAAGTGGCATTGTTTAAAGTGGCTAGTGATACATTTATTACATCCAATTTTTTATTATTAAAGTGGCTAGAGATTTGAGTCAGTATGTTGGCAGCAGCCACTCAATGTTAGTGATGGCTGTTTAACAGTTTGATGGCCTTGAGAAAGAAGCTGTTTTTCAGTCTCTCGGTCCCAGCTTTGATGCACCTGTACTGACCTCGCCTTCTGGATGATAGCGGGGTGAACAGGCAGTGGCTCGAGTGGTCTTTGTCCTTGATTATTTTTTTGGCCTTCCTGGTACATCAGGTGGTGTAAGTGTCCTGGAGGGCAGGTAGTTTGCCCCTGGTAATGCGTTGTGCAGACCTTACTACCCTCTGGAGAGCCTTACGGTTGTGGACGGAGCACTTGCCGTACCAGGCGGTGATATAGCCCGACAGGATGCTCTCGATTGTGCATCTGTAAAAGTTTGAGGGTTTTTGGTGACAAGCCAAATTTCCTCAGCCTCCTGAGGTTGAAGAGGCGCTGTTGCACCTTCATCACCACGCTGTCTGTGTGGGTGGACCATTTCAGTTTGTCCATGATGTGTACGCAGAGGAACTTTACACCTTCTCCACTACTGTCCCGTCAATGTGAATAGGGGGGTGCTCCCTCTTGCTGTTTTCTGTAGTCCACGATCATCTCCTTTGTTTTGTTGACGTCGAGTGTGAGGTTATTTTCCTGACAACACACTCCGAGGGCCCTCACCTCCTCCCTGTAGGCCGTCTCGTCGTTGTTGGTAATCAAGCCTACCACTGTAGTCGTCTGCAAACTTGATGATTGAGTTGGAGGCGTGCATGGCCACGCAGTCATGGGTGAACAGGGAGTAAAGGAGAGGGCTGAGAACGCACCCTTGTGGGGCACCAGTGTTGAGGATCAGCGGGGTGGAGATGCTGTTTCCTACCCTCACCACCTGGGGGCGACCCTTCAGAAAGTCCAGGACCCAGTTGCACAGGGCGGGTTTGGAGAGTACTATTGTGTTAAACGCTGAGACGTTATTGATGAACAGCATTTTAACATAGGTATTCCTCTTGTCCGGATGGGTTAGGGCAGTGTGCAGTGTGATTGTGTCGTCTATGGACCTATTGGGGTGGTAAGCAAAGTGGAGTGGGTCTAGGGTGTCAGGTAGGGTGGAGGTGATATGATCCTTGACTAGTCTCTCAAAGCACTTCATGATGACGGAAGGTTTTGGTAGCGGGCCGTGTCAGTGGCACTATTGTCCTCAAAGCGAGCAAAGTTGTTGTTTAGTTTGTCTGGGAGCAAGACATCGGTGTCCGCAATGGGGCTGGTTTTCTTTTTGTAATCCGTGATTGACTGTAAACCCTGCCGCATATGTCTTGTGTCTGAGCCGTTGAATTGCGACTCTACTTTGTCTCTTTTCTGACGCTTAGATTGTTTGATTGCCTTGCGGAGGGAATAGCTACACTGTTTGTATTCGGTCATGTTTCCGGTCGCCTTGCCATGATTTAAAATCAGTGGTTCGCGTTTTCAGATTTGTGCATATGCTGCCATCAATCCACGGTTTCTGGTTGGGGAAGGTTTTAATATTCACAACATCACTGATGCATTTGCTAATATTCTCGCTCACCGAATCAGCATACACATACATCAATTTTGTTGTCTGAGGCTATCCGGAACATATCCCAGTCCACGTGATCGAAGCAATCTTGAAGCATGGAATCAGATTGGACGGACCAGCGTTGAACAGACCTGGGGGATATACATGGCGGATTATAATCGAAGAGAATTCTCTTGGTAGATAATGCGGTCAGCATAATGCGGTCGGTAAGGAATTGTAGGTCAGGTGAACAAAAGGACTTACATTCCTGTATGTTGTTATGGTCACACCACGACTCGTCCTTCTCGTCCAACCCCGCCCTTCTTACCAGAGAGATGTTTGTTTCTGTTGGCGCGATGCGTGAAGAAACCGGGTGCCATCATGTTTCAATATAGTGCGGAGACAGGGAATCCACACACTGTGGATACGGTAGACACGTTTAAATGTAGGTGTATGACGTGTTCCGAATTCCATGATCACAATACAAACGCTGCACGAATTGTCAAGTTTAGAGTTTGGCGAGTGATACAGAGAGGGGAGCGAGAGAGAGGTTGACGTTTATGACTCCTGATATCTCCTCAGTACACAATGGGTGATAAGCTAGTCAGAGAAGTGGGTGGCTAAGCAGTTGCCCCCTCAGGCAAAAGAGACGGAATTCAGCCTTTAACCCTCCTATACAGTGCCCTGCGAAAGTATTCGGCCCCCTTGAACTTTGCGACCTTTTGCCACATTTCAGGCTTCAAACATAAAGATATAAAACTGTTTTTTTTGTGAAGAATCAACAACAAGTGGGACACAATCATGAAGTGGAACGACATTTATTGGATATTTCAAACTTTTTTAACAAATCAAAAACTGAAAAATTGGGCGTGCAAAATTATTCAGCCCCCTTAAGTTAATACTTTGTAGCGCCACCTTTTGCTGCGATTACAGCTGTAAGTCGCTTGGGGTATGTCTCTATCAGTTTTGCACATCGAGAGACTGACATTTTTTCCCATTCCTCCTTGCAAAACAGCTCGAGCTCAGTGAGGTTGGATGGAGAGCATTTGTGAACAGCAGTTTTCAGTTCTTTCCACAGATTCTCGATTTGATTCAGGTCTGGACTTTGACTTGGCCATTCTAACACCTGGATATGTTGATTTTTGAACCATTCCATTGTAGATTTTGCTTTATGTTTTGGATCATTGTCTTGTTGGAAGACAAATCTCCGTCCCAGTCTCAGGTCTTTTGCAGACTCCATCAGGTTTTCTTCCAGAATGGTCCTGTATTTGGCTCCATCCATCTTCCCATCAATTTTAACCATCTTCCCTGTCCCTGCTGAAGAAAAGCAGGCCCAAACCATGATGCAGCCACCACCATGTTTGACAGTGGGGATGGTGTGTTCAGGGTGATGAGCTGTGTTGCTTTTACGCCAAACATAACGTTTTGCATTGTTGCCAAAAAGTTCAATTTTGGTTTCATCTGACCAGAGCACCTTCTTCCACATGTTTGGTGAGTCTCCCAGGTGGCTTGTGGCAAACTTTAAACGACACTTTTTATGGATATCTTTAAGAAATGGCTTTCTTCTTGCCACTCTTCCATAAAGGCCAGATTTGTGCAATAAAAGTAAAGGGGCTGAATAATTTTGCACACCCAATTTTGTTTTGTTAAAAAAGTTTGAAATATCCAATAAATGTCGTCCCACTTCATGATTGTGTCCCACTTGTTGTTGATTCTTCACAAAAAAATACAGTTTTATATCTTTATGTTTGAAGCCTGAAATGTGTCAAAAGGTCTTAAAGTTCAAGGGGGCCGAATACTTTCGCAAGGCACTGTACAGTACCGCTCTACCGCACACTACTACATCACTACTAGGCTACCCACTACTGCAATACTGCGGTCTTACAGACACTCTGTCACACACCTCTACCCCCATCTCGTGTCCCAGGTTCTTACTGTATCTGTCATTAGTGTATTACATGGGTACCCACTCAGACCCAGTCCAAGACCCAGGCCCCCTGGTCTATAGGATCCTCAGACCAAGCCACAGGCCCCCTCGGTCTGGTCTTTAGGATCCTCAGACCCAGTCCAAGCCCCAGGCCTCCCATCCTCCCTTGGTCTAGTCTATAGGATCCTCAGACCCAGTCCAAGCCCCAGGCCCCCTCCTCCCTCGTTCTGGTCTATAGGATCCTCAGACCCAGTCCAAGCCCCAGGCCTCCCCTCCTCCCTCGGTCTGGTCTATAGGATCCTCAGACCCAGTCCAAGCCCCAGACCTCCCCTCCTCCCTCGGTCTGGTCTATAGGATCCTCAGACCCAGTCCAAGCCCCAGGCCTCCCATCCTCCCTCGGTCTAGTCTATAGGATCCTCAGACCCAGTCCAAGCCCCAAGCCTCCCCTCCTCCCTCGGTCTGGTCTATAGGATCCTCAGACCCAGTCCAAGCCCCAGGCCCCCTTCTCCCTCGGTCTGGTCTATAGGATCCTCATACCCAGTCCAAACCCCCAGGTCTCCCCTCCTCCCTCGGTCTGGTCTATAGGATCCTCAGACCCAGTCCAAGCCCCAGGCCCACTCTTCCCTCAGTCTGGTCTATAGGATCCTCAGACTGTCTGTCTCTGTGTGTGTCTGTGACCCAGGTGGTACTCTCACTGCTCCTGCTCCTATATTGTGATGGGCTCTGACTGAATTGATGTTCCTGTACCGTCTAATGAGCAGAGGGAATAGACACGCAGACTGCTGTAAGCTATTCATTTGGCCAACCCTTTTCCCTTTCCTCCCGCGAGGGGGGTTGAGGTGAGGGAGGGGTGTTGGGGTGAAGGGGGGGGGGGGGGTTGAGGAGGTTGACTGATGTGAACAAAGGAAGCAACCTCAGTCATAACGACCACTATGGTGTCGCTGTGAGGACCCCACTCTTCCTCCCTCTTGCTCTCTAGTGGTTCTGCGGCATGTACCCCAATCTCAGATAACAGTAAGAGAGTGCACGCACCCACAGACATAATGAAGGCTAGCATAGTCAGTTGGAGAGCAGCAGCTGTCTTGAAGTATGAAAAAAAATCACCTTACTGAATCTGAATGAGAGTAGAACAGTAACTGAGTGATTTTGTTAGGCTCCTGGTTGTCAAGAAAAACAAAGAGCTCTCTCTCCATGGTTCCTGCTCTCAATTTGGACAGAGTGGGTCCAAGCAGGGCTCTGTGACCCCTGTATACTCCAGCAGGGCTCGACATTCAGGGCTGCCTGCTGGCCCTGAAACATCTGCCGAGCTCACCGGGCCAGTTAAGCAAGTTTTCATATGACCTACTTAGCCAGTACATTTTCAAATTCCAAAACAGTAAAACTTACTTTTTTATTTGGACTCAATTCTTCACAATTTTCCCGCCTTCAGATGAGTCACACTTGTTATCGGTCAGCATTTGGTTTCCAAGCAGAGGCGAGAATGTCAAAGCCTTCCCTCTCGAGTGAGCCCCACCTCAGTATGTTCTGGATACTCGCGCCAGACCAGTCTCAGCGAAGTCAGGAAGCGCATCGATTCAGAGAAAAATAGAATCCATAGAAATCCACAACCCATTAAGATGTATGATTGAGTTTAGTTTATCCACAACCCATTAAGATGTAGGTCTGAGTTTACAACAAGGTGCAAACTACGAGCCCAGTCATAGCGGCAAACTTAACTGGTATCCTTCTCCCTCGTCAAATCAACATCTTGATTTTTAGGCCTATGCCATTAAAGTGTTTGTCCCATGTTTCGTGAGCTGAAATGAAGGATCCCATTTGCACAAAAAGCTTATCTCACATTTTTGGCTCCCAAGTAGGTGGGCCTATGCCTACGCCCCTGCCCAGTCATGTGAAATCCATAGATTTGGGCTTAAAGAGTTTATTTCAATTCACTGGATTTCCTTATGTGAATGAGTAAAATCGTTCAAATTGTGGTGTACACAAGTGCAAAGGCTTGGGGTCACTTAGAAATGTCCTTGTTTTTGAAAGAAAAGCTCATTTTCTTGTCCATTAACATCAAATTGATCAGAAATACAGCGTAGACATTGTTAATGTTGTAAATTTCTATTGTAGCTGGAAATGGCTGATTTTTTAAGAAATATCTACATAGGCGTATAGAGGCCCATGAAAAGCAACCATCACTCCTGTGTTCCAATGACACGTTGTGTTAGCTAATCTAAGTTTATCATTTTAAAAGGCTAATTGATCATTAGAAAACCCTTTTGCAATTATGTTAGCACAGCTGAAAAGCGTTGTTCTCATTAAAGAAGCAATAAAACTGGCCTTCTTTAGACTAGTTGAGTATCTGGAGCATGAGCATTTGTGGGTTCGACTACAGGCTCAAAAGTACCTGCAAAACACCAGTCTCAACGTCAACAATGAAGAGGCGACTGCCTAGAAGGCAGCATCTGCCTAGAAGGCCAGCATCCCGGAGTCACCTCTTCACTGTTGACTTTGAGACTGGTATTTTGTGTATACTATTTAATGAAGCTGCCAGTTGAGGACTTGTGAGGCGTCGGTTTCTCAAACTAGACACTAATGTACTTGCCCTCTTGCTCAGTTGTGCACCGGAGCCTCCCACTCATTCTATTCTGGTAAGAGCCAGTTTCTGTGAAGGGAGTAGTACACAGCGTTGCACGAGATCTTCAGTTTCTTGGCAATTTCTCGCATGGAATAGCCTTCATCTCTCAGAACAAGAATAGACTGACAGGTTCCAGAACAAAGTTATTTGTTTCTGGCCGTTTTGAGCCTGTCATCAACCCCACAAATGCTCATGCTCCAGATACTCAACTAGTCTAAATAAGGCCAGTTTTATTGCTTCTTTAAATCAGAACAACAGTTTTCAGCTCTGCTAACATAATTGCAAAAGGGTTTTTGCCTTTGAAAATGATAAACTTGGAATAGCTAACACAACATGCCATTGGAACACAGGAGTGATGGTTGCTTATAATGGGCCTCTGTACGCCTATGTAGATATTCCAATAAAATGCAGCCGTTTCCAGCTACAATAGTCATTTATAACATTAACAGTGTCTACGCTGTATTTCTGATCAATTTGATGTTATTTTAATGGACAGAAAATGTGATTTCTTTCAAAAACAAGGACATTTCTAACTGACCCCAAACTTTTGAACGGTAGTGTATATACACTGAGATCATGTGACAGATCACGTGACACTTAAAGTCCACCTGTGTGCAATCTATTTAACTAATTATGTGACTTCTGAAGGTAATTGGTTGCACCAGATCTGATTTAGGGGCTTCATAGCAAAGGGTGGAAACATTTGCACGCACCACTTTTCCGTTTTTATTTTTATTAATGTTTTTAAACAAGTATTTTTTTTATTTCACTTAACCAATTTTGACACTTTTGTGTATGTACAATACATGAACGTTTGGACACACATACTCATTCAATGGTTTTTCTTAATTTGTACTATTTTCTGTACTATTGTAGAATAATAGTGAAGACTTCACAACTATGAATTAACACACATGGAATCATGTAGTAACCAAAAAAGTGTTAAATCAAAATATATTTTATATTTAAGATTCTTCAAAGTTGCCACCCTTTGCTTTGATGACAGCTTTGCACACTCTTAACTTCTTTGGGGTACTCCCCCTTCTTCTCAATTTCCGCCTAAAGACATACCCTAATCTAACTGCCTGTAGCTCAGGCCCAGAAGCAAGGATATGCATATTATTGGTATCATTTGAAAGGAAACACTCTGAATTTTGTGGAAATGTGAATTGAATGTAGGAGAATATAACACAATAGATCTGGTAGAAGAAAATACAAGGAAATACATGTTTGTTTTCTGTTTTTTATTGTTGCTGCATCATCTTTCAAATGACCAAGAACAGCCAAACATACAGATAGGATGCTGGGGAGCTACATGGCATTGAGCATTAAGTCACTCAAGTGTCCCACACAAATGTAACCAAATGTACCCAAGTGGCCGAATTGTTACAGTGATACATTTTGAAGGAAATAACTATATAGAAAATACATAAATGCTATTCTAACATACACCAAAAAAATATATATAAAACATATATATATTTTTAATTTAAAAAAATAACAAGGGTAACTATTTACTCTGTCTCGCTTTCTCTATCAATTTCCTCTGTAATTTGGGTTAAATCTGTATACCCAGACTTTGTTTTAGCTTTTCCTGATTTATTCGCCATAATTTAAATATATAAACTTGTTGAAAATGCTATTGAATATGTACTGCTATGCGTAACACCCGTGGCTCCATCAAGTAGGATTTGCAATGGCGAATGAACCTGTTTTACGCCAGAGTTTACGACAAAGGCTGGTCTTCAAACGTATAACCATTACATATTGCCGTTTACCTCAGCTCATTGGCTATCTTCCAAGCTAGATTTCAAGATGATCAGTGGTCATTGGGCCAAAATACAGTCAATCAACGATAGACCGGTCCTACCATTGGTGCGCAATGAGGTCATTGATTAGTGTCTTGAAATCGGTTTGTTTAGGTCAATACGTCCCGGGAAAAGAACCATCATGTATGGTTGTGTTAGTAACAACCAGAGGATTACAATGAAACCAACCATGACTGGATAAACGTTTGTTTAGTGTGTGTAATTACCACGAACGCATCTTCCAAAGTTGAATGAGACGGAAATCACGACGCAAGCGGTTTACAAATGTTTCGTGTTAGGCTATAAAAACGGATGTTATCAAACAAAACAAACATTCACTGTGTAGTTAGGACACTTGTCATTGCCACCAGAGGACGATCTTCAATGGTAAGCGATTTATTTTATTGTTATTTCTGACTTTAGTGATGCTAATGCTTGGTTGTTAAATGCTAGTGACACGTGTGTGTGGGGAGCCGTCCTCAGAAAATCGCATGTTTGCTTTAGCAGTAAACCTTTTTGAAATCTGACACAGCGGCTGGATTAATAAGACGTTCATCTTTTAAATGATGTAAGATACATGTACAGTGCCTTGCGAAAGTATTCGGCCCCCTTGAACTTTGCGACCTTTTGCCACATTTCAGGCTTCAAACATAAAGATATAAAACTGTATTTTTTTGTGAAGAATCAACAACAAGTGGGACACAATCATGAAGTGGAACGACATTTATTGGATATTTCAAACTTTTTTAACAAATCAAAAACTGAAAAATTGTGCGTGCAAAATTATTCAGCCCCTTTACTTTCAGTGCAGCAAACTCTCTCCAGAAGTTCAGTGAGGATCTCTGAATGATCCAATGTTGACCGAAATGACTAATGATGATAAATACAATCCACCTATGTGTAATCAAGTCTCCGTATAAATGCACCTGCACTGTGATAGTCTCAGAGGTCCGTCAAAAGCGCAGAGAGCATCATGAAGAACAAGGAACACACCAGGCAGGTCCGAGATACTGTTGTGAAGAAGTTTAAAGCCGGATTTGGATACAAAAAGATTTCCCAAGCTTTAAACATCCCAAGGAGCACTGTGCAAGCGATAATATTGAAATGGAAGGAGTATCAGACCACTGCAAATCTACCAAGACCTGGCCGTCCCTCTAAACTTTCAGCTCATACAAGGAGAAGACTGATCAGAAAAACAGCCAAGAGGCCCATGATCACTCTGGATGAACTGCAGAGATCTACAGCTGAGGTGGGAGACTCTGTCCATAGGACAACAATCAGTCGTATATTGCACAAATCTGGCCTTTATGGAAGAGTGGCAAGAAGAAAGCCATTTCTTAAAGATATCCATAAAAAGTGTTGTTTAAAGTTTGCCACAAGCCACCTGGGAGACACACCAAACATGTGGAAGAAGGTGCTCTGGTCAGAAGAAACCAAAATTGAACTTTTTGGCAACAATGCAAAACGTTATGTTTGGCGTAAAAGCAACACAGCTGAACACACCATCCCCACTGTCAAACATGGTGGTGGCAGCATCATGGTTTGGGCCTGCTTTTCTTCAGCAGGGACAGGGAAGATGGTTAAAATTGATGGGAAGATGGATGGAGCCAAATACAGGACCATTCTGGAAGAAAACCTGATGGAGTCTGCAAAAGACCTGAGACTGGGACAGAGATTTGTCTTCCAACAAGACAATGATCCAAAACAATAAAGCAAGATCTACAATGGAATGGTTCAAAAATAAACATATCCAGGTGTTAGAATGGCCAAGTCAAAGTCCAGACCTGAATCCAATCGAGAATCTGTGGAAAGAACTGAAAACTGCTGTTCACAAATGCTCTCCATCCAACCTCACTGAGCTCGAGCTGTTTTGCAAGGAGGAATGGGAAAAAATGTCAGTCTCTCGATGTGCAAAACTGAAAGAGACATACCCCAAGCGACTTACAGCTGTAATCGCAGCAAAAGGTGGCGCTACAAAGTATTAACTTAAGGGGGCTGAATAATTTTGCACGCCCAATTTTTCAGTTTTTGATTTGTTAAAAAAGTTTGAAATATCCAATAAATGTTGTTCCACTTCATGATTGTGTCCCACTTGTTGTTGATTCTTCACAAAAAAATACAGTTTTATATCTTTATGTTTGAAGCCTGAAATGTGGCAAAAGGTCGCAAAGTTCAGGGGGGCCGAATACTTCCGCAAGGCACTGTATTTACAAGAATGTTTACTATAACAAATGGTGTATTTAGAATGTTAGCTCTCTGCAGTTTCACCGGATGTTGGCCTGGTGGGACGTAAGCGTCTCAACTACCCTAGAGAGGTTAACATTTTCTCATCCAGCTTAATGAGGTAGTCACCTGGAATGTATTTCAATTAACAGGTGTGCATTGTAAAAAGTTAATTTGTGAAATGTCTTTCCTTCTTAATGCGTTTGAGCCAATCAGTTGTGTTGTGACAAGGTAGGGGTAGTATACAGAAGATAGCCCTAGTTGGTAAAAGACAAAGTACATTTTATGGCAGCTCAAATAAGCAAAGACAAATGACAGTCCATCATTACTTTAAGACATGCAGGTCAGTCAATATGGAACATTTCAATAACTTTTTCTTCAAGTGCAGTCGCAAAAACCATCAAGCGCCATGATGATACTGGCTCTCATGAGGCCCGCCATAGGAAAGTAAGACCCAGAGTTACCTCTGCTGCAGAGGATAAGTTAATCAGAGTTAACAGCCTCAGAAATCACAGCCCAAATAAATACTTCACTGAGTTCAAGTAACAAAAACATCAACTGTTCAGAGGAGACTGCGTGAATCAGGCCTTCATGGTCGAATTGCTGCAAAGAAACCACTACTGAAGGACACCAATAAGAAGAAGAGAATTGTTTAGGCCAAGAAAGACGAGCAATGGACATTAGACCGGTGGAAATCTGTCCTTTGGTCTGATGAGGCTTTGTAAGGGATATTTGACCCAGAGTGATGGAGTGCTGCATCACATGACCTTGCCTCCAATCACCAGACCTCAACCCAATTGAGATGGTTTGGGATGAGTTGGACCGCAGAGTGAAGGAAAAGCAGCAAACAAATGCTCAGCATACTCTACTGGTCAAAGGTTTTAGAAAACCTATTCATTCAATTTTATTTTTACAATTATTCTACAATGGTCTGGAAAAGTTATTTATTTACACCTACTCAATCCTCATGAAGAGAAGCGAAAGCCCATCTGCGCCTTATTCTAGTCCTAAAGGCCTATAAACTATTCAAGAATGTCATTACAATATTAAAAATCAAAAGGCTCCAAGGTAGCAAGAGAATGATGGCGCGTGATGGAAAGGGGCGCGATATGGGGAATGTTTCCATAAAGGTTTCAGCCCCTGTCTTGCACAGTGCATGGTAATACATTCTATGCAGTAGGCCTATTAGCCTCATATTTAGACAATGAATGATGGGTTAATATGCATAAGCTTCTAACTTATAGCCTCTTGTCTTCACTGTTCGCAATTATGCACCTGCTCTCCACTGGCCTCTCTCCTTAGCTCTTGTGGAGAATCTAGACTAGAATAGCTTGTTGGACATCTTTTTTTGCATTTATTTTACTAATAGACTATTCCAAGCAGGATGCAAGCTTGCTCTTGTTTGCTGAATGTTAAAAACAGCAGCCAAAATAACTAATTGGGGACTTTGAAAGATAGAGAAAGTCCCATCGCGCCAGGCTATTATTTATTCAGACCCACATAAGCATTCAATCCTTGTGAAGAAAAGCTAAAGCCACTGCATTTTATTTTAGTTCTACAGTGTATTCGGAAAGTCTTTAAACCCCTTGACATTGTTTTAGCAATTTTAGCCGTACTCTCCCCGTCAATCTACACACAATACCCCATAATGAGAAAGCAAAAACAGGTTTACTCTCCCCGTCAATCTACACACAATACCCCATAATGACAAAGCAAAAACAGGTTTTAGCAATTTTTGCAAATTGATAAAAATAAAAAAACTGTCCTTTGACAGCTCTTTGGTCTTGGCCATAGTGGAGTTTGGAGTGTGACTGTTTGAGGTTGTGGACAGGTGTCTTTTATACTGATAACAAGTTCTAACAGGTGCCATTAATACAGGTAACAAGTGGAGGACAGTTGCCCAGCAACAGCCAAAAAACATCACTGCTCTAGAGGAGATCTGCATGGAGGAATGGGCCAATATACCAGTAACAGTGTGTGAAAACCATGTGAAGACTTACAGGAAACATTCGACCTCTGTCTTTGCCAACAAAGGGTATATAACAAAGTATTGAGGTAAACGTTTGTTATTGACCAAATACTTATTTTCCACCATAATTTGCAAATAAACTCATTAAAAATCCTACAATGTGATTTTCTGGATTTTTTTTCTTCTCATACTAGCATTTTCCAACCATTTCATAGTTGAAGTGTACCTATGATGAAAATTACAGGCCTCTCATCTTTTTAAGTGGGAGAACTTGCACAATTGGTGGATGACTAAATACTTTTTTGCCCCACTGTATGTATGTATGTATAAACACAATCTTTGTAAATTACATCATAAATAGGACTGGTGGAGTTCTGGCGCACATGCAGCTAACAAAAATATGGAAATGTCTGCTCTACCGAAAATTACAACCAACTAATTGCATCATTACCGCAAAAATTGAAGAGGAAAGTGGAAGGGGGAAACAGTAGGAAACTTGTCTGTCAGCCCTGTTTAAAGACCATAATTGGTTAAAGAAAAATGTGATAAATAAAAATTTATACCAGTTTCATTTAAGGACCAAACAAATTAGAGTTGAAGTCGGAAGTTTACATACACTTAGGTTGGAGTCATTAAAATTGGTTTTTCAACCATTCCACACATTTCTTGTTAACAATCTATAGTTTTGGCAAGTCAGTTAGGAAATCTACTTTGGCCATGACACAAGTAATTTTTCCAACAATTGTTTACAGACCGATTATTTTACTTATTATTCACTGTATCACAATTCCAGTGGGTTAGAAGTTTACATGCACTAAATTGACTGGGCCTTTAAACAGCTTGGAAAATTCCAGAAAATTATGTCATGGCTTTAGAAGTTTCTGACATGCTAATTGACATAATTTGAATCAATTGGAGGTTTACCTGTGGATCTATTTCAAGGCCGACCTTCAAACTCAGTGCCTCTTTGCTTGACATCATGGGAAAATCAAAAGAAATCAGCCAAGATCTTAGAAAACAAATTGTAACCTCCACGAGTCTGGTTCATCCTTGGAAGCAACTTCCAAATGACTGAAGGGACCACGTTCATCTGTACAAACAATAGTACGCAAGTATAAACACCATGGGGCCACGCAGCAGTCATACCGCTCAGGAAGGAGAAGCGTTCTGTCTCCTAGAGATGAGCGTACTTTGTTGCGAAAGGTGCAAATCAATCCCAGAACAGCAGCAACGGACCTTGTGAAGATGCTGGAGGAAACAGGTACAAAAGTATCTATCTCAACAGTAAATCGAGTCCTATATCGACATAACCTGAAAGGCCGCTAAGCAAGGAAGAAGCCACTGCTCCAAAACCGCCATAAAAAAAGCCAGACTACGGTTTGCAACTGCACATGGGGGGAAACGTTGTACTTTTTGGAGAAATGTCCTCTGGTCTGATGAAACAAAAATAGAACTGCTTGGCCATAATGACCATCGTTATGTTTGGAGGAAAAAGGGGGAGGCTTGCAAGCCGAAGAACACCATCCCAACTGTGTAGCACAGGGGTGGCAGCATCATGTTGTGGGGGTGCTTTGCTGCAGGAGGGAGTGGTGCACTTCACAAAATAGATGGCATCATGAGGAAGGACAATTATGTGGATATATTAAAGCAACATCTCAAGACATCAGTTGGGAAGTTAAAGCTTGGTCGCAAATGGGTCTTCCAAATGGACAATGACTCCAAGCATACTTCCAAAGTTGTGGCAAAATGGACAACAAAGTCAAGGACAACAAATTCAAGGTATAGGAGTGGCCATCACAAAGCCCTGACTTCAATCCTATAGAAAATTTGTGGGCAGAACTGAAAAAGCATGTCCGAGCAAAGAGGCCTACAAACCTGATTCAGTTACACCAGCTCTGTCAGGAGGAATGAGGCCTACAAACCTGACTCAGTTACACTAGCTCTGTCAGGAGGAATGAGGCCTACAAACCTGACTCAGTTACACCAGCTCTGTCAGGAGGAATGAGGCCTACAAACCTGACTCAGTTACACCAGCTCTGTCAGGAGGAATGGGCCAAAATTCACCCAACTTATTGTGGGAAGCTTGTGGAAGGCTACCCGAAATGTTTGACCCAAGTTAAACAATTTAAAGGCAATACTACCAAATACTAATTGAGTGTAAGTAAACTTCTGACCCACTGGGAATGTGATGAAAGAAATAAAAGCTGAAATCACTCTCTCTACTATTATTCTGACATTTCACATTCTTAAAATAAAGTGGTGATCCTAACTGACCGAAGACAGGGAATTTTTACTTGGATTAAACGTCAGGAATTGTGAAAAACTGAGTTTAAATGTATTTGGCTAAGGTGTATGTAAACTTTCAACTTCAACTGCAGCTGTGCCATATAGATTGCAAAAAAATTGTGAAGAGATTTCCGATGTAAGGATTCCATGGCACATGGTTTTTGAACTGACACGGAAAACAAAGCCGGATTCAAAACAACACATTTTTCAATTTAAATTATTATACAAAATTCTTGCAACCAATATTTTGGTCACAGGTCCAGAAATAGTTAAAGAATTGCAACATTTACCTGGAGCTAACTCTGCAGATAGCAATACTGGGTGATATAAAATTGATCATTAATATAATAATACTTTTAGCAAAAATATTTAATTTTAATCTAAAGTCTATAAATGATGAGGATAGAAAGGTTCGGTACCAATATGGATGGTGTTAAGAGATAGATGGGAGGGGTTGAATGGAGCTGAAGGTTGGGAATAATAACAAGATAACTAATGTAAAACATAATGTGAAATGTATATACACTACCAGTCAAAAGTTTTAGAACACCTACTCATTCAAGGGTTTTTCTGTATTTGTACTATTTTCTATATTGTAGAATAATAGTGAAGACATCAAAACACATATGGTATCATGTAGGAGCCAAAAGAAAATTGTTAAACAAATCAAAATCTATTTTATATTTGAGAATCATCAAATTGTCACCCTTGGCCTTGATGACAGCTTTGCTCACTATTGGCAATCTCAACCAGCTTCCCCTGGAACGCTTTTCCAGCAGTCTTGAAGAAGTTCCCACATATGCTGAGCACTTGTTGGGTGCTTTTCTTTCACTCCACGGTCCGACTCATCCCAAACCATCTCAATTTGGTTGAGGCCAGGGGATTGTGGAGGCCAGTTCATCTGATGCAGCACTCCATCACTCTCCTTCTTGGTCAATTAGCTCTTACACAACCTGAAGGTGTGTTGGCTCATTGCCATGTTGAAAAACAAATGATAGTCGCACTAAGCCCAAACCAGATGGGATGGCATAACACTGCAGAATGCTGTGGTAGCCATGCTGGTTAAGTGAGCCTTTAATTCTAAATAAATCACATACAGTGTCACCAGCAAAGCACCCCACACCATAACACCTCCTCCTCCATGCTTTACGGTGGGAAATACACATGCAGAGATAATCTGTTCACGCACACCACATCTCACAAAGAAACGGCGGTCGGAACCAAAAATCTCAAATTTGGACTCCAAACCAAAAGAACAAATTTCCACCAGTCTAATGTCCATTGCTCGTGTTTCTTCTCTTTGCTTATTTGGGTTGTTCTTGCCATAATATGGATTTGGTCTTTTAACAACTAGGGTTGGCTTCTGTACACCACCCCTAACTTGTTACAACACAACTGACTGGCTCAAATGCATGAAGAAGGAAAGAAATTCCACAAATTAACAAGGCACACCTGTTAATTGAAATGCATTCCAGGTGACTACCTCATGAAGCTGGTTGAGAGAATGCCAAGAGTGTGCAAATCTGTCATCAAGGCAATTGTAGTTTAACACCTTATTGGTTACTACATGATTCCATATGTGTTATTTCATAGTTTCGATGTCTTCACTTTTATTCTACAATGTAGAAAATAGTACAAATAAAGAAAAACCCTTGAATGAGTAGGTGTAACCAAACTTTTGACTGGTACTGTATAAAAATTAAGCAAAAATACATGGGGGATTGGAAGTGATGCAGACAATTACATTAAAGCTGATCTACCCCCTGAAAAAGCTGAGAAAATGACAAAACATGTTTCTGATAAGACCGTTTGTTTCTTGGGTGCATATTTTATGTGGTTGAAATACCAAACAGTGTCAAAGATAACACATTACACGTACGTTTGCGTTTTCTCAAGAGATGCTGAAAGAGGGAAACTATATTTCTCCATTTCTGTTCGCAAGACAAAATTAACATGAACAATTTCACTGCAAGAAATGCACAAATTGTTATTATAGGAGTTGAATATAATATTACACTACATGTGAGAGGTTATAGGCCTATTAGTCAGCGTCCAGATTTCAGTTAGTATTCCATTTAACCCATATGAATTTAAAAAGAGGAATATTCTGTTTATTCATGGTTACAGGGATACTCATGTGCACGTAAAAAGCTTATCACGAATAAGACCTTAAGCCGGATATGAGTTACTATCTGGAATACTGTGCGCATGTAAACGTGAAACATTTCATTTATCTGTTGAGAGCGAGGAAGAAATGAAGCAACAGAGAAAGATGAGGTAATGTGCACAACATTTAGGCAAATGTTGGGGCCAGTAACTTTGAAAGCCACCGGCTTGCCGCTAGCAAATTTATCTAAATGTCAAGCCCTGCCCAGTCACCTGTACTTTTTGCTATTTATATAAACAATGGTTTGTCTGTAACTAAAAAATGGTAACCTTCACTTGTATGCATTTGATACTGCTGTGTATTGTGTTGACCCTTCTGTTGACAAAGCTCTGTCTGATCTACAGTCTGCCGTCATGGTTTTACAGAAAACCTTTCATCTTAAACCAGCATTGAATGCTGGAAAAATGATGTGTGGTTTTCTAGAGGGCATATAAATGACAAATGATTTAAGCATTTATACTTTGGATGGCACCCACATTGATCGTGTCCCTGCTTACAAATATATTGGCATCTGGATAGACGGGCCGTCTTTTAGAAAGCATGTGGATAAGATGGTGAAGAAGTGGAGAAAAAAAGTGGATTCTATAGACAGACGTCCTGCCTCTCGCTTAAAAGTAGAAAGCAGTTCATTCAATCAATGTTCCTACGGGTCCTAGACTATGGTAACATTATCTACAGTGGGGCAAAAAAGTATTTAGTCAGCCACCAATTGTGCAAGTTCTCCCACTTAAAAAGATGAGAGAGGCCTGTAATTGTCATCATAGTTACACTTCAACTATGACAGACAAAATTAGAAGAAAAAAAATCCAGAAATTCACATTGTAGGATTTTTTATGAATTTATTTGCAAATTATGGTGGAAAATAAGTATCACCTACAAACAAGCAAGATTTCTGACTCTCACAGACCTGTAACTTCTTCTTTAAGAGGCTCCTCTGTCCTCCACTCGTTACCTGTATTAATGGCACCTGTTTGAACTTGTTATCAGTATAAAAGACACCTGTCCACAACCTCAAACAGTCACACTCCAAACTCCACTATGGCCAAGACCAAAGAGCTGTCAAAGGACACCAGAAACAAAATTGTAGACCTGCACCAGGCTGGGAAGACTGAAACTGCAATAGGTAAGGAGCTTGGTTTGAAGAAATCAACTGTGGGAGCAATTATTAGGAAATGGAAGACATACAAGACCACTTATAATCTCCCTCGATCTGGGGCTCCACGCAAGATCTCACCCCGTGGGGTCAAAATGATCACAAGAACGATGAGCAAAAATCCTAGAACCACACGGGGGGACCTAGTGAATGACCTGCAGAGAGCTGGGATCAAAGTAACAAAGCCTACCATCAGCAAGGGCATGGAAGATGAAACGTGGCTGGGTCTTTCAGCATGACAATGATCCCAAACACACCGCCAGGGCAACGAAGGAGTGGCTTCGTAAGAAGCATTTCAAGGTCCTGGAGTGGCCTAGCCAGTCTCCAGATCTCAACCCCATAGAACATCTTTGGAGGGAGTTGAAAGTCCTTGTTGCCCGGCAACAGCCCCAAAACATCACTGCTCTAGAGGAGATCTGCATGGAGGAATGGGCCAAAATACCAGCAATAGTGTGTGAAAACCTTGTGAAGACTTACAGAAAACGTTTGACGTCTGTCATTGCCAACAAAGGGTATATAACAAAGTATTGAGATAAACTTTTGTTATTGCCCAAATACTTATTTTCCACCATAATTTACAAATAAATTCATTAAAAATCCTACAATGTGATTTTTTTTCCTAATTTTGTCTGTCATAGTTGAAGTGCACCTATGATGAAAATTACAGGCCTCTCTCATCTTTTTAAGTGGGAGAACTTGCACAATTGGTGGCTGACTGAATACTTTTTTGCCCCACTGTATATGGTGACATTATCTATATGGTGACATTATCTATATGGTGACATTATCTATATGGATGTAGCTGCCATGTCTTTAAATCCATTAGATGCAGTTTACCACAGCGCACCTTGTTTTATTATGGGTGACAGGTTCATCACTGCATTATTTACCAGAAATTAAGCTGGCCATCTTTGAAGTCTCACCAATTCATTGCCTTGTTTATATTTATAAAGCTCTCAAAAAAACTCACCGTACCTAACTTCATTCATTACATTTAGATGTACAAGTTACCATACCCTGGAAATCACCTTTGGTCTCCTCAGAGTTTGGTAAATCTGCTTTTAATTTCTTTGCACCCCATGTTTGGAATAGAGTTCCCTACAACTGCATGTTCTGGTGCCTCTCTGGCAGTTCAAGATGTTGAGTGGGGACCTCCTTGCTGAGGAATGTAATTGTTTTTAATGTGTTTGTAATTTTAGTATCATATTATATTTTCTAAATTATGTGTATGCAGGCTCCCTTGTGAAAGACACCCTGGTCTCAATGGAACACCCTGTTAAAATAATTGGTAAATAAATTACACCTCGGAGGGGGAGGACATGGGTAGATGGGTTATATAGCAGGCCCCTATCAGTGAATATCACTTCAGCACAGCCTGGGGGTAGTAAAACGATCCTGTACCTAAAGTGTAGAAACACTTTCACAGGCAGGTAGTCTATATGAGGGCTTATCACCCAGGAGGCTGGGTCACCAGGTTCACACCCACAACACCCCACCACAGGAAGGAGCTCGGAAAGCAGAGAGTGGCCTGAAGAGGTAGAAGATAAAGCCTCCAACACAACTCAGTCTCCATCTCTGATTAATACACCACACACAGACAGAGAGAAGTGACATTTGTAATGTCTTTATTCTTTTGGAACTTCTGTAAGCGTAAAGTTTACTGTAAATTTCACTTTTGTATATCATCTACTTCATTTGCTTTGGCAATGTTCCATGTTTCCCATGCTAAATTTGAATGTTCCCATGAATTTTGAAGAGGAGAGAAGAGGACTGCCCAACAGCCAATCAGCATTCAGAGCTCGAACCACAGTTTATACAGGTCCTAGTCCTACTAATTATGTATTCCAGGATTACTTCTTATCACCAAGTGGTCTGAGACCAAGCAAGTAAACAACAACGTTGTCTGTGCCTGTAACTACCTTGCATGTTTTTATATGATCATACATGTGTTTGTTTACATTGTCATTCATGTGTCATTGCCCATGATATGTGTGTGTGTGTGTGTGTGTGTGTGTGTGTTCAGACTTTCAGCACATTCCTTCAGATAGCAAACAACATCAGATGCCTTCAGCCAGATAGAACATAACTGGTGTTCCTTGGCCTCCTTATAGTAATGAGACTGTACAATAAAGCCTCCGTACAGCACAGCGGTGGAGTTTCATCTCTCTTACAGAGGAAAAAACATGAGGAGACAAAGGAAAAAAAGAGAGCGAAGGAAGAAGAGAGGGAGGGAAAAGGGAGAGGAAGGGAAGAGAGAATGAGAAGGAGAGTGGGCGCTTATCCCCTCAGCTGGAGTAAATTGAGAGAGGAAGGGAGGGAAGCAGGGAGAGAGAAGGAAGGAAGGAGAGTTGGTGTTGTGCTTATTGTTTAAGAGAGGACCAGCAGGGTTTTTTATGAGCAGCAGGCCCTGGCCCCTCCCTCCAGGGGGTGAGAAGAGTCTGTGTGTTAGGCTTAGGCAATATACCATTTATACCGTACACAGGGGTATTTCGGTACCTTCTAAAAAGCACCCCTTTTGTGCACTTCCCGTAATACCGTATACCCCAGTATGGTATAGAAACAGTATGACGGTATGAAAATCAGCTTTCTGCCTTCTTCAACCACAACCACTGTTTGTGTAGATTGCAGTGTGGGAAACTGGGCATTTTTATGCAAGTTTGTGCATTCCTTTATTGTGTGTATGTATGTGTATCCATGTGTCTGTGCGTGGGTGCAGTGTTTCAGTCAGTGAGAAAGGGAATTACTTATTTCCTGGGGTGACAGTGACAGGTAGACACAGCTGTCAGAAAGAAAGATGTGAGGGAGAACAGGAGAGGTGAGGGAGAACAGGGGAGAGAAAGAGAGTGTAGGTAAACCGAGGGAGAGCCTACAAGAAAGAGACAGAGGTGACTGAGAACAACAGAATGGGCTATAGGAGTCTCTCTCTCTTGGGTGAAATACCAGTGTGCCATCACAGCAGCGAGATTTGTGACCTGTTGCCACGAGAAAATGGCAACCAGTGAAGAACAAACACCACCCATATTTCTGTTTATTTATTTTCCCTTTTGACAATGTAAACATATGTTTCCCATGCCAATAAAGCCCTTAAATTGAAAGAGAGAGTGAGACAGAGAAAAGGAGGGAGCGATACAGGGAGGAAGAGAAAAAGTACATCATAGCAGCTCAGGCTGTGCTGGTAAACATCCTCAAGCAGCTTGCTGTGAGGTAATGCCAAAGCCATCATCTTTCCCTCCTTCCCTTATTCCCTCCAGCAGCACCATCAATATGCCGTTTACTCCCCATAGTAAAACACAGGCCAGGCAGGCAGCCCTCAAGAGTTTGGCAGAACACTACAAGCCACAAGCCCTCTCTCCCTCCTCTCCTTTCTCCAACGGGAGCAAAGTTCAGAGAATGAAACAGAATCACAACAACCTCTCCCACAGATGCTGCTGGGCTGCGCTGTAGTGCTGACTGAGACTAACACACTCCATTGTTTACTTGAGGCAGGAAAAAGCAGCAAGCTACAGCTAAAGCTGACTGGGAGGAAGCAATCAATCATCACTGGTTGGTGTATAAAAGCATATTTGTACACATTTGTTGTTAACCTTTTGCTGTTTTTAATGTGGTTTTAAAAAATATGAGCGTTTAGGAGCCAGGCAGGTAGTATTGATAGTGTTAATCTGATTATGTAGTAATAATATATTTATCATATGGCAAATAAAAGTTGAACTTGCACTTGAGGGTTTGGTTTGAAGGCAAGGAAGAAAAACCAGAGGTGGCCCACATAACACTACACGTTAGTCCCCTGAAGAGGGTTGGGGGGGGGGGGTGACAGTTCCAGCTGTCACACTACCGCCCTGAAAGAAACAGCTGACCAAACGACTAGCAGATAGGAGACTCACGGCCCGCTCTGAACCCCCTGCAAGCTGTTGTTGTTACAGGCAGGAGGAAACAGGAAGGTGTCTCTGTTTGTGTGCACGTGTGGCGTGTGTGAGGAGGAGCATCATCAGTCTTAAGGAAAACTGAACTTGAGACCATGGTGGCTGAAACGGTATGCATTAACCCTTCCCTGTCTCTACCCTTCTGTCTGACTGTAGATCTAGCTAAATGACTAACTTGTCTGGTTTGGCTGTAGGTCGAGCTAAATGACTAATGTGTCTGCAGCACAACAAAGGGATGTGGTAGAATGAATCAGATCCCCAACAATACAATACCCCACACAGCTATCTTATTTTGGCCATTATGGTAGGAGGCGGAAAGCAATTACTGTTGTACAAAATGTATTGAACAGCGGAGTCGTCCTCCATTCCCGCTAAGACCCTGATGGAGTGTATGCTAGGGGCTGTGGTTAGCAATTACAGTGCCTTCAAAATGTTCCACATTTTGTTGTATTACACCCTGAACTCAAAACAAATTAAATAAATATGTCCACCCATCAACACACAATACCCCATAATGACTGAGTGAATACATGTTTTTAGAAATGTGTGCAAATGTATTGAAAAGGAAGTACAGAAATCTAATTTACATAAGTATTCCCACCCGAGTCAATACTTTGTAGAAGCACCTTTGGTAGTGATTACAGCTGTGAGTCTCTGTGTACGTCTAAGAGGTTTCCACACCTGGATTCTTCAACATTTGCCCATTATTCTTTTCAAAATTGAAGCTCCGTTTCAAGCTCTGTCAAATTGGTTTTTGATCATTGCTATACAACAATTTGCAGTTCTTTCCACAGACATGTGCCTTGTTGCAATTGTCAATAAAGTTTGTATTGTGGAGTAACTACAATGTTATTGATCCATCCTCAGATTTCTCCAGCCATTGAAGTCTCTAAATGTTTTAAAGTCAGCATTGGCCTCATGGTGAATTGGTAATCCTGAACTTATTTAGGGTTGCCATAAAGATGTTGCATACTTATTGACTCAAGACATTTCAGCTTTTCACTTAATTCATTTGTAAAAGAAAAAATGTAAACATAATTCCACTATGGGGTAGTGCGTAGACCAGTGACAAACATTTAATCAATTTGAAATTCAGGCTGTAACACAACAAAATTTGTGAATACTTCCTGAAGGCACTGTATATGGGGTGTAAGGTTGAGCAGTCAATTTTTAAAGGCTGTTTTCTTCCCATGGTTTCAAATCAAAATGGTTGCTAATGCAAGTGTAAACAAGATAACAGCCAACTTACAACAAGAAGTGAGAGAGGAGGAGGAGGAGGAGGGAAAGATTCTGTCATCTTCAGCGCTCTGTTAGCCTTTTATTATTAGGTCTAAGTGTGTAGATGCTGGCAAGCAAACATAGGATTCTGTCCCTTTTAAAATGTATGTTTGGAAGCTTCTTGGCTCTCGAAGTAGATATTTGGTCTAATGCCTGGCCTGTATTGTTGTGGCTGTCCTCCACTGCTTGTTTTGATTGGACGCCACAGAGGCCCACCAGGCCTTAATCAAACATCTTATTGGATTCGGAGGTAAAAAGACACTGAGCGTGGTTTTTCTGAGTGGGAGGACTACGCAGTGTACTTAAAGCAAAGGAACTACATGTGGTCCTACGCTCAGTAGAGAGGGGCAATAGTAACACCATTGGTGTGTGTTCAATCCCCACAGGGATCATACACACAAGTCACTTTGGATAAAAGTGTCATCCTTCCTCAATAGGTCGTTATTAATAAAACGTCACAATAGCGTTTCATTTGGCTGCTGGGGGGCAGGGAGACCCCAGCTCCGCTAAAATCATTGACAACTACGTGCCGTTTTCAAGATATTGTTAAATAAATGCTATAGACAACTATTTGGTTTTAATATCACCTCTTGAAGAGCATAGTCTACACATTTCCAATTATTCCACATATACAGTGGGGCAAAAAAGTATTTAGTCAGCCACCAATTGTGCAAGTTCTCCCACTTAAAAAGATGAGAGAGGCCTGTAATTGTCATCATAGGTACACTTCAACTATGACAGACAAAATTAGAAAAAAAAATCCAGAAAATCACATTGTAGGATTTTTAATGAATTTATTTGCAAATTATGGTGGAAAATAAGTATTTGGTCAATAACAAAAGTTTATCTCAATACTTTGTTATATACCCTTTGTTGGCAATGACAGACGTGAAGACTTAAAGAAAACGTTTGACAAGGTTTTCACACACTATTGCTGGTATTTTGTCCCATTCCTCCATGCAGATCTCCTCTAGAGCAGTGATGTTTTGGGGCTGTTGCTGGGCAACACGGACTTTCAACTCCCTCCAAAGATTTTCTATGAGGTTGAGATCTGGAGACTGGCTAGGCCACTACAAGACCTTGAAATGCTTCTTATGAAGCCACTCCTTCATTGCACGGGCGGTGTGTTTGGGATCATTGTCATGCTGAAAGACCCAGCCACGTTTCATCTTCAATGCCCTTGCTGATGGAAGGAGGTTTTCACTCAAAATCTCACGATACATGGCCCATTCATTCTTTCCTTTACACGGATCAGTTGTCCTGGTCCCTTTGCAGAAAAACAGCCCCAAAACATGATGTTTCCACCCCCATGCTTCACAGTAGGTATGGTGTTCTTTGGATGCAACTCAGAATTCTTTGTCCTCCAAACACTCCAAAAAGTTCTATTTTGGTTTCATCTGAACATATGACATTCTACCAATCTTCTTCTGGATCATCCAAATGCTCTCTAGCAAACTTCAGACGGGCCTGGACATGTACTGGCTTAAGCGGGGGGACACGTCTGGCACTGCAGGATTTGAGTCCCTGGCGGCGTAGTGTGTTACTGATGGTAGGCTTTGTTACTTTGGTCCCAGCTCTCTGCAGGTTATTCACTAGGTCCCCCCCGTGTGGTTCTGGGATTTTTGATCACCGTTCTTGACCCCGCGGGGTGAGATCTTGCGTGGAGCCCCAGATCGAGGGAGATTATAAGTGGTCTTGTATGTCTTCCATTTCCTAATAATTGCTCCCACAGTTGATTTCTTCAACCAAGCTGCTTACCTATTGCAGATTCAGTCTTCCCAGCCTGGTGCAGGTCTACAATTTTGTTTCTGGTGTGCTTTGACAGCTCTTTGGTCTTGGCCATAGTGGAGTTTGGAGTGTGACTGTTTGAGGTTGTGGACGGGTGTCTTTTATACTGATAACAAGTTCAAACAGGTGCCAGGAATCGTGATTAAACATTATTTAAAAACAATGTTGAACAGGGGATAATGTTAGCTAACTTTGCTAGGTAGGCCTACATTGGTTAGAGAAAAAAAAGTCTACTTTGTTCAGTCAACTGTACCACGTTTCTACCGTTAGCTTGCAAAGTAAACGTTATCAGCTAACAAACAGTAACGTTACATCGGCAAATGGGCCCTTCTGCTGCTTGACTGGCAGAGTCCACAAAGGATGGGAAATTAACCTTAAAACACTCATACTTGTTGTGCAAGTGCGCCGACAGCTGGCCGCCTCGCTTCGCGTTCCTAAGAAACTATGCAGTATTTAGTTTTTTACATGTTATTTCTTACATTAGTACCCCAGGTAATCTTAGGTTTTATTACATACATTCGGTAGGAACTACTGGATATAAGAGCAACGTCAACTCACCATCATTACGACCAGGAATATGACTTTCCCGAAGCGGATCCTCTGTTTTGCCCACCACCCGGGACAATGGATCGGATCCCAGCCAGCGAACAAAACAACGTCGCCGTAAAAGGGGCAGACGAAGCGGTCTTCTGGTCAGGCTTCGGAGACGGGCACATCGCGCACCGCTCCCGAGCATACTACTCGCCAATGTCCAGTCTCTTGACAACAAGGTTGATGAAATCCGGTCAAGGGTAGCATTCCAGAGAGACATAAGAGACTGTAAAGTTCTTTGCTTCACGGAAACATGGCTCACTCGAGACACGCTATCGGAGTCGGTACAGCCAGATGGTTCCTTCACGCATTGCGCCGACAGAAACAAGCATCTTTCTGGTAAGAAGAGGGGCGGGGGGGTATGCCTTATGATTAACGAGACGTGGTGTGATCATAACAACATACAGGAACTCAAGTTCTTCTGTTCACCTGACATAGAATTCCTCACAATCAAATGTCGACCGCATTATCTACCAAGAGAATTCTCTTCGATTATAATCACAGCTGCATATATTCCCCCCCAAGCAGACACATCGACGGCCATGAACAAACTTTATTTGACTATGTAAACTGGAAACCACATATCCTGAGGCTGCATGCATTGTAGCTGGTGATTTTAACAAGGCTAATCTAAAAACAAGCCTCCCTACATTCTATCAGCATATTGATTGTGCTACCAGGGCTCGTAAAACCCTGGATCATTGTTATTCTAACTTCCGCGACACATATAAGGCCCTCCCCCGCCCTCCTTTTGAAAAAGCTGACCACGACTACATTTTGTTGCTCCCAGCCTATAGACAGAGACTAAAACAGGAAGCACCCGCGCTCAGGTCTGTTCAACGCTGGTCCGACCAATCAGATACCACGCTTCAAGATTGAAGCAATCACGTGGATTGGGAAATGTTACGCACTGCGTCAAATAACAAATACGCTGATTCGGTGAGCGAGTTTATTAGCAAGTGCATCAGCGATGTCGTACCAACAGCAACTATTAAAACATTCCCAAACCAGAAACCGTGGATTGATGGCAGCATTTCAATTTAATTTTCAGTTTCGTGCGAACCACTGCTTTTAACCACGGCAAGGTGACCGGAAACATGACCGAATACAAACAGTGTAGCTATTCCCTCCGCAAGGCAATCAAACAAGCTAAGCGTCAGTAAAGAGACAAAGTAGAGTCACAATTCAATGGCTCAGACACAAGAGGTATGTGGCAGGGTCTACAGTCAATCACGGATCACAAAAAGAAAACCAGCCCCGTCACGGACCAGGATGTCTTGCTCCAAGACAGACTAAACAACTTCTTTGCTCCCTTTGAGGACAATACAGTGCCACTGACACGGCCCGCTACCAAAACCTGTGGACTCTCCTTCACTGCAGCCAACGTGAGTAAAACATTTAAACGTGTTAACCCTCGCAAGGCTGCAGGCACAGACGGCATCCCTAGCCGTGTCCTCAGAGCATGCGCAGACCAGCTGGCTGGTGTGTTTACGGGCATATTCAATCAATCCTTTTCCCAGTCTGCTGTTCCCACATGCTTCAAGAGGGCCACCATTGTTCCTGTTCCCAAGAAATCTAAGGTAACTGAGCTAAACGACTACCTCTAAACGACTACAAACTGAATTGGTCAACCCACACAGACAGCGTGGTGAAGAAGGCGCAGCATCTGCTAACCATGTGTATGTGACAAATCAAATTTGATTTGATTTTGTATACTTTACTTTTATATCACTCAAATATTCAATTAATGGTGGACAATAGAGAGATATCAAGAGGCTACCCTTACATATCTAAAATGACATGATCAATTGATGGTTACTGATCATAAAAGTTTACTTGCTGGACTATAACTTTGATGATAGAGCTAAAATGTGTCCAATTTTTGCATGTAATAATCATATTTGTTTGTTCCGACTATGCTCTGCGAGAGGTGACGAGATTACAACTACGATAAACAAGTTAATATTTAACATTCCCTTAATGCAACCGCTGTCAGATTTTTTTTTTTTACTTTGGGGAAAAAGCATAATCTGAGAACGGCGCTCAGGGGAATCGCAATTCCACAATAAATGCTTGTTTTGTTCGATAATGTCCATCATTTCTGTCCATTTATGTCCACTAGTTATATTACAGGTGGAAGAAACTTGTCAAACTAAGTATAGAATGTAACGAGAGCTACCTCTCAAGTGAAAGCATGTGACTGAGAACGAGGCTGTAGGCAGACCCCTTAGTCAAACAGCTCCCCTCCGGCCCCCTTCACAGTAGAAGCCTGAAACAACGTTCTAAAGACGGTTGACATCTAGTGGAAGTCTTAGGAAGTGCAAAATAACCCATATCCCACTGTGTATTCGATAGGGGTGAGTTCAAAAACTACAAACCTCAGATTTCCCACTCTGTTTTGATTTTTTCTCGGGTTTTTGAATTTTGGATATAAATATGAACTTTACCGAACAAAACATACATGTATTGTGTAACATGAAGTCCTATGAGTGTCATCTGATGAAGCTCATCAAAATGTTAGTGATTAATTTTCTCTCTATTTGTGGTTTTTGTGACTCCTCTCTTTGGCTGGAAAAATGGCTGGGTTTTTCTGTGAGTTGGTGGTGACCTAACATAATCGTTTGTGGAGCTTTCGCTGTAAAGCATTTTTGAAATCAGACACTGTGGCTGGATTAACGAGAATTGTATCTTTAAAATGGTGCCTAATACATGTATGTTTGAGAAATTTGATTTATGTGATTTCTGTTGATTTGTATTTGGCGCCCTGCAATTTCATTGGCTGTTGGCGAGGGAGGTTAAAAACGGCACATAGTTGTCAATGGTTTGTGGAGCTGTGGGTCTCCATGCCCCCCAGCAGCCAAATCGAATTCTCTGCACAGTATTGTGAAGCTTTATTGATAACAGAGCTGTTGGCTATAGGAACACTGAATTTCTCTGCACGAGTAAAATGCTGAGCGAGAAATAAGATTGTGTGAAGTGGTTGTTGTTGGCATGGGAACATGAGTTGAAAGCTCCAATCATGCGATCACGTTACATTCAAACATAATTATTCATACAAGGCAATGATTATCTTCTTCTTTAGAATTAAAATGACATACTGCTGCCATGCTAAATACACTAGACTATCTCCGGTGGCCGAGTGTTTCTATCCCTAAGGACACAGGCAGCATTGTCTAGTGTACAAACCACTAATTGGCTATTCACTTCTTATTATGGTGTGTATTCAATGACAGTATAAAGAATAACAGCTTTTTGGACGTGAAAATCGGCTACTGAAGTTGACGCCTGATACCTGGGGGAGGAGGTGGTGGGGTTAGAGGGGCTTGCAGCTGCCTGTGTGGGTGAAAACAATCTCATCTAAGAATCTGCACGAGGGTATGGTCCCCACCACAAGCATTTTAAGTGCTTTTGTTCTTGTTTGTGAACTATAATTTTGTATCCTCATTTACATATTTCCAACTCTTACAGTCAATGTACTTTTTGCATCCTGAAAACGTTGCAGCTGATTGTTGTCGTCAGATACACGGCTACTCGGCCTTAAAAATACTTTGGCAATCATACACTCTGTTTGGGCCACGAGCCACGTTCTGTTATCCAGATGCTTGTCATTCTATGGCAATAAGCCATTCTGACTCTCTTTCTGGAGAGGCTGATGTGGAGAAGGACAGCATAAATTGCTCCATTTCTTTTTTGAAATATGATTGAGAGAGTCTGTGGGAGTTCTTCCAGAAACACAGTCATCTTAAATTTCTCTCATTTCTACTTCCTCCTCCTGGTGAAAACTGCACTGCCGAAGCCTGTTTCTGTATTCATTAAGTGTTTCAGAGTAGGAGTGTCCATGTCATCTTACTATTGTATCTAAAAGGCAAAACTGGTCCTTGATCCGCACTCATACTCTATGAGACTTTGTGAGTACAGGCCCTGGAGTAGGTTTAGGTTAGACCTAGTGTTAGGGAGCAAGTTGTTGCAGGTCTCAATCAAGAATGGAATTACTACAATATTGATGTATGAGGGACTTCACATCAAATATGCAAATATTACTTTGGATCACATAACAAATGTCATGAGGAAAACTTTCAAGTGTGTGTGTGTGTGTGTGTGGGGGGGGGGGGGGGGGGGGGGGGGGGGGGCAAGGCATCTGGCATTGCAGTCAGGGGGTTCCATATCTCATTTTGGCATGTTGTGGTGGAGGAGAGTGACAATTGACAAAACACATTGCATGTGTGCGTGTGTGCTTCCCTCCAAAGTATCCCTACAGCCTTGTCCCGAAGCCCATTATGCTAAACTGTGATAAGATAGATGAGCGTCAGCGCACCATTAAAATCAGGGACTGTTATGACACCCTCATGTGGCGCTCTTAATTCATACATCTCCATTTTAATTAATAAAGGCTTTCATTGTGACAGAGATCAATCATTTCAATTCACCCACTACGCCACACACACACACAACCATGTAGTAAATTGATGGGTGTAATTAGAGAGAAGTACATGTTACGCAGGTTTCGTTTTAATAGGACACACACGTCAACAAAGCCTAATGCCCACCCAATGCCATAATGCCTTTGCCCCTGACCAGGACATGACTAGAAGGTTGTCAGTGATACCCCTCCCTCTCTGTTAATGTTAGTGGGGTATGAAGACATCAATATATTGCTAACATCTCATTATAGCCTCACTAACTACTACTAACACACTAACTACTCATTTGCCATTAAGCTGAATGATGGGCCTGCTCAATGGAACCACTTAAATCCATAGATTGAGCACAGCTGGTAGTGATAGCTGTAATTATCTTAAGGTAAATATTAGACTGCCCCAACTAAATATTCATTAAGATCACAAGATGAAAGTGATTGTTTTCATCCCAGCTAAAGACTAATCTAGCCTGGTCCCAGATCAGTTTGGTTTGATGACAACCATAGGAGTTGGCTGTAGCACTAACAAATCTAGGACCAGCTAAAGAGGGGTCATATTGAGAAACTCCACCACCTCATTAGTGAGCCTTTGTGAACTTTGTGACACTGTCTGTCTGAAACTTTATTGGTCAACTAGAATAATTTATTGGTTACAGAGGATGAACATAATGCAAAATCGGTCAATATAATCAATGAGCGGTTTCCGCGGCTAGACTAGCAGTGTGGCGATCAGTCGTAGAGGTGCTATGGATTAGCTTCAAAATACCAAATCCCTTCCAGAACAACACTGAACATGAACACTGCCTTAAGAGCATTGAATAGTAGTTTGGACAATGCATTATATTAAAGTGTGTGTTTGTACGTGTGTGTGTGTGTAGCATAGAGAAGACCATGGGATTCTAACAATATGGATCCATTTAAAATAGCAAGATGGGTTCTTCAAGCATCACGGATTGATTCCTTCATGGATTTACCATCTTTACAGTCTTCCAAACCCACGCTACAGGCATATTGGTCTCGCCACTCCTGACAGCCATAAAAACTGTTCAAACTCTGGAAGAAGCCTGCTACACTCTTATTTATGATATCAATGAATGTAAATAAACCTTTTTGTTGTTGGCTGCTGAATGAATGTCCCCAGTTATAAGTTAACTCCTACCATTTACAAATCTTTAGTAATCAGAATGCGGTCAGACTTCTCAGTTCCTATGCTTCCTGGCTGATGTTTTGGTCACTTTTGAATGCTGGCGGTGCTTTCACTCTAGTGGTAGCATGAGACGGAGTCCACAACCCACACAAGTGGCTCAGGTAGTGCAGCTCATCCAGGATGGAACATCAATGCGAGCTGTGGCAAGAAGGTTTGCTGTGTCTGTCAGCGTAGTGTCCAGAGCATGGAGGTGCTACCAGGAGACAGGCCAGTACATCAGGAGACGTGGAGGAGGTCGTAGGAGGGCAACAACCCAGCAGCAGGACCGCTACCTCCGCCTTTGTGCAAGGAGGAGCAGGAGGAGCACTGCCAGAGCCCTGCAAAAGGACCTCCAGCAGACCACAAATGTGCATGTGTCTGCTCAAACTGTCAGAAACAGACTCCATGAGGGTGGTATGAGGGCCTGACGTCCACAGGTGGGGGTTGTGCTTACAGCCCAACACCGTGCAGGACGTTTGGCATTTGCCAGAGAACACCAAGATTGGCAAATTCTGTGCTCTTCACAGATGAAAGCAGGTTCACACTGAGCACATGTGACAGACGTGACAGAGTCTGGAGACGCCGTGCAGAACATTCTGCTGCCTGCAACATCCTCCAGCATGACCGGTTTGGGGTGCATTTCTTTGGGGGGCCGCACAGCCCTCCATGTGCTCGCCAGAGGTAGCGTGACTGCCATTAGGTACCGAGATGAGATCCTCAGACCCCTTGTGAGACCATATGCTGGTGCGGTTGGCCCTGGGTTCCTCCTAATGCAAGACAATGCTAGACCTCATGTGGCTGGAGTGTGTCAGCAGTTCCTGCAAGAGGAAGGCATTGATGAGCACATCTGGGACATCATGTCTCGCTCCATCCACCAACGCCACGTTGCACCACAGACTGTCCAGGAGTTGGCGGATGCTTTAGTCCAGGTCTGGGAGGAGATCCCTCAGGAGACCATCCGCCACCTCATCAGGAGCATGCCCGGGCGTTGTAGGGAGGTCATACAGGCACGTGGCGGCCACACACACTACTGAGCCTCATTTTGACTTGTTTTAAGGACATTACATCAAAGTTGGATCAGCCTGTAGTGTGGTTTTCCACTTTAATTTTGAGTGTGACTCCAAATCCAGACCTCCATGGGTTGATAAATTTGATTTCCATTGATAATTTGTGTGATTTTGTTGTCAGCACATTCAACTATGTAAAGAAAAAAGTATTTAATAAGAATATTTCATTCATTCAGATCTAGGATGCGTTATTTTAGTGTTCCCTTTATTTTTTTGAGCAGTGTATATATATATATATAAAACTCTTACAGATTTTCCACGTGGGTGAGGATATTGGAAATGTAATCAAAGCCTATTGGATGATAAAAACAAGTTAACTAGGACAGAAGAAATTAGAAGGCTTTTTACTCCACAACATAGGTACAGCAGATTACCTTATTGTATGGGACACTTTTAAAATGTGCCTTTAGAGGTCACGCAATTCAGTTCTCATCTATAAATCAAAAGCAATTTAGGTCAAATGAGACCATATTAACAAAGGAAATTGAAGGACTAACAGAACAGATAGATAGCAATAAAAACTCTACCATAGAGGCACAGAGTAAGTTAGAGGAAACACAAAAAGAAACAGGAACTTATTCAAGAAATATCCAGTGTAATACATGATAAAAATAAAATGAACTGGATGGAATATGGGGAAAGAAATGCACCAAATTATTTTTTAATCTTCAACATGGAAATTCTACCAAAAATAATTTACTGAGGCTTGTTAGTTACAAATGGGGTCACCCATGATTCACCAAACTATATTTTGAAAGAGGAAGTACTTTAAGCATATGTTTTAGTTTCAGTCTCCTCCATCTCCACTAACCAAAGCTAATTGTATGGATTTTTTTCCTATTAATAATGTAAAATTAACATCTGTACAGAATGACTCATGCGAAGGCCAAATTACAGAGGAGGAACTTCTTCTGTGCAATTAAAGCCTTTAATTAAGGCTGGGAAAACTACAGGGCTGGATGGCGTACCAGTGGATGTATACCAAACTTTTTTTGATAGACTCAGAGGACTGTTATTAGCATGCTTTAACCAATCCTATATAAATGATAGATTATAAGACACTAACAAGGTCTGATTTTATTACTCCTGAAACAGGATACAAGTAGTAAATATAAAGATCCAGTCCATTTAAAATAAATTGGAGACCTTTTACACTTCAGTGTTGTGATGGAAAAATTCTAGCAAAATGTACAGCGCATTGTATTAAAAACGGTAGTGTTGGATACTATTCATCCCAATCAGTCAGGTTGTTTTTTTTACATGGATGATACATTGAAGATAATACAAGACAAGCACTGGCAACAATAGAACAATATGAAACATCTGGGAAACCAGGCCTGGTATTCATAGTTGACTTTGATAAGGCCTTTGTTTATTTATAAATATCTATTATTTATTATTGCCATCGAAATGTTAGCTGTTAAAATCTGATCCAACAATAATATTAAAGGAGTAGAAATCCGGGCTTAAAAACAAAAAGGTGTCATGGTACACTGATGATTCATGTTTTCTTTAAATACACTACTTGGATCCACAGCCTCAGAGGATCTAAATACTTTTTCTAACCTCTGGATTAAAAACAAATGATGATAAATGTACTATATTATGTATTGGATCACAAAAAAATACTACTTTTACATTACCGTGTAGTTTATTAATAAAATGGTCTGACGGTGATGTGGACATAGTCGGTATACAGTAGGGAGAACAAGTATTTGATAACCTGCAAACTCGGCAGTGTTTCCTACTTACAAAGCATGTAGAGGTCTGTCATTTTTATCATCGGTACACTTCAACTGTGAGAGACGGAATCTAAAACAAAAATCCAGAAAATCACATTGCATGATTTTTAAGTAAATCATTTGCATTTTATTGCATGACATAAGTATTTGATCACCTACCAACGAGTAAGAATTCCGGCTCTCACAGACCTGTTAGTTTTTCTTTAAGAAGCCCTCCTGTTCTCCACTCATTACCTGTATTAACTGCACCTGTTTGAACTCGTTACCTGAATAAAAGACACCTGTCCACACACTCAATCAAACAGACTCCAACCTCTCCACAATGGCCAAGACCAGGGAGCTGTGTAAGGACATCGGGGATAAAATTGTAGACCTGCACACGGATGGGATGGGCTACAGGACAATAGGCAAGCAGCTTGGTGAGAAGGCAACAACTGTTGGCGCAATTATTAGAAAATGGAAGAAGTTCAAGATGACGGTCAATCACCCTTGGTCTGGGGCTCCATGTAAGATCTCACCTTGTGGGGCATCAGTGATCATGAGGAAGGTGAGGGATCAGCCCAGAACTACACGGCAGGACCTGGTCAATGACCTGAAGAGAGCTGGGACCACAGTCTCAAAGAAAACCATTAGTAACACACTACGCCGTCATGGATTAAAATCCTGCAGCGCACGCAAGGTCCCCCTGCTCAAGCCAGCGCATGTCCAGGCCCGTCTGACGTTTGCCAATGACCATCTGGATGATCCAGGGGAGGAATGGGAGAAGGTCATGTGGTCTAATGAGACAAAAATAGAGCTTTTTGGTCTAAACTCCACTCACCGTGTTTGGAGGAAGAAGAAGGATGAGTTAAACCCCAAGAACACCATCCTAACCGTGGAGGTGGAAACATCATTCTTTGGGGATGCTTTTCTGCAAAGGGGACAGGACGACTGCACCGTATTGAGGGGAGGACGGATGGGGCCATGTATCGCGCGATCTTGGCCAATAACCTCCTTCCCTCAGTAAGAGCATTGAAGATGGGTCATGGCTGGGTCTTTCAGCATGACAACGACCCGAAACACACAGCTAGGGCAACTACTAAGGAGTGGCTCCGTAAGAAGCATCTCAAGGTCCTGGAGTGACCTAGCCAGTCTCCAGACCTGAACCCAATAGAAAATCTTTGGAGGGAGCTGAATGTCCGTATTGCCCAGCGACAGCCCCGAAACCTGAAGGATCTGGAGAAGGTCTGTATGGAGGAGTGGGCCAAAATCCCTGCTGCAGTGTGTGCAAACCTGGTCAAGAACTACAGGAAACGTATGATCTCTGTAATTGCAAACAAAGGTTTCTATACCAAATATTAAGTTATGCTTTTCTGATGTATCAAATACTTATGTCATGCAATAAAATGCTAATTAATTACTTTAAAATCATACAATGTGATTTTCTGGATTTTTGTTTTAGATTCCGTCTCTCACAGTTGAAGTGTACCTATGATAACAATTACAGACCTCTACATGCTTTGTAAGTAGGAAAACCTGCAAAATCGGCAGTGCATCAAATACTTGTTCTCCCCACTGTACATATCCCGAAATAAATTAATGATCTCACACCAACACATTTTAATAGAAAGGTAGCAAAAATAGATAACATCTAAAGGAAAATAACTGTCTATTTGTGGAAAAATCACCCTGATTAAATCTTTAGTCATATCACAGTTTACCTATTTGCTTATGGTCTTACCTACACCTAGCGACCCGTTTTTAAAATTATATGATCAAAAAAGATTACATTTTATTTGGAATGCAAACCAGACAAAATTAAAAGGGCCTATTTATATAATGAATATGAATTTCGAGGGAAGAAATTATTTCGTATTAAAGCATTAGACCTCTCACTGAAGGTGTCAGTCATACAAAGGTTATACTTAAATCCAAACTGGTTCTCTAGCAAATTAGTAAGAATGTCTCACCCCATGTTCAAGAATGGCCTTTTCCCCTTTATTCAGATTAAAACATCTCACTTACATAAAAAAAGGTATAATCTTTGTAAATTCTATCATAAATAGGACTGGTGGAGTTGTCACACGTGTAGCTAACACAAATATATGGAAATGTCTGTTCTACCCAAAATTACAACTAATTGCAGCATTACCACAAAAATGGCAAGTGGAAGGGGGAAAAAGTAAGGAACTTGTCTATCGGCCCTAGATTAAAGACCAAAATTGGTTGAAGAAAACTGTGATAAATAAAAAATTATACCAGTTTAATTGAAAGACCAAAAAATTGACAGCTGTGTCATATCAATTGCAAAATAGTTGGGAAGAGATTTTCGATGTACCCATTCCATGGCACATGGTTTATGAATTGACACGCAAAACGACGCTGGATTCAAAACTTCCAATTTCAATTAATTAACTAAATTCTTGCAACTAATAGAACGTTATATACGGTTGAAGTCAGAGGTTTACATACAACTTAGCCAAATACATTTAAACTCAGTTTTTCACAATTCCTGACATTAATCCTAGTAAAAATTCCCTGTTTTAGGTCAGTTAGGATCACCACTTTATTTTAAGAATGTGAAATGTCAGAATAATATTAGAGAAAATGATTTATTTCAGCTTTTATTTCTTTCATCACATTCCCAGTGGGTCAGAAGTTTACATACACGCAATTAGTATTTGGTAACACTGCCTTTAAATTGTTTAACTTAGGTCAAATGTTTCGGGTAGCCTTCCACAAGTTTCCCACAATAAGTTGGGTGAATTTTGGCCCATTCCTCCTGACAGAGCTGGTGTAACTGAGTCAGGTTTGAAGGCCTCCTTGCTCGCACACGCTTTTTCAGTTCTGCCCACAACATTTCTATAGGATTGAGGTCAGGGCTTTGTGATGGCCACTCCAATACCTTGACTTTGTTGTCCTTAAGCCATTTCCTACAACTTTGGAAGTATGCTTTGGGTCATTGTCCATTTGGAAGACCCATTTGCGACCGGGCTTTAACTTCCTGACTGATGTGTTGAGATGTTGCTTCAATATACCTACATAATTGTCCTGCCTCATGATGCCATCTATTTTCTGAAGTGCACCAGTCCCTCTTGCAGCAAAGCACCCCTACAACATGATGCTGCCACCCCTGTGCTTCACGGTTGGGATGGTGTTCTTCTGCTTACAAGCACCCACCTTTTCCTCCAAACATAACAATGGTGATTATGGCCAAACAGTTTTATTTGGTTTCATCAGACCAAAGGACATTTCTCCAAAAAGTATGATGTTTGTCCCCATGTGCAGTTGCAAACCGTAGTCTGGCTTTATTATGGCGGTTTTGGAGCAGTGGCTTCTTCCTTGCTAAGCGGCCTTTCAGGTTATGTCAATATAGAACTCGTTTTACTGTGGATGTAGATACTTTTGTTCCTGTTTCCTCCAGCATCTTCACAAAGTCCTTTGCTGTTGTTCTGGGATTGATTTGCACTTTTCGCACCAAAGTACGTTCATCTCTAGGAGACAGAAAATGTCTCCTTCCTGAGTGGTATGATGGCCGCGTGGTCCCTTGAGGTCTACAATTTTTTCTCTGAGGTCTTGGCTGATTTCTTTAGATTTTCCCATGACGTCAAGCAAAGGGGCACTCAGTTTGAAGGTAGGCCTTGACATACATCCACAAGAACACCTCCAACTGACTCAAATGATGTCAATTAGCCTATCAGAAGCTTCTAAAGTCATGACAATTTTCTGGAATTGTTCAAGCTGTTTAAAGGCAGTCATCTTAGTGTATGTAAACTTCTGACCCACTGGAATTGTGATACAGTGAATTATAAGTGAAATAATCTGTCTGTAAACAATTGTTGGAGAAATTACATATCATGCACAAAGTAAAATGTCCTAACCGACTTGCCAAAACTATAGTTTGTTAACAAGAAATGTGTGGCTTGGTTGAAAAACGATTTAATGACCTTAAGTGTATGTAAACTTCCAACTTCAACTGTATATGGGGGATACAACCTTCCCAGCTCTGCAGATTTATCTGCGAAGAGGCAGAGTCATTAGATCATTTATTTTTGGTCACAGGTCCAGGAATGGCTTTAGAATTGCAACATTTACCTGGAGCTAATGCTGCAGATAGCAATACTGGGTGATTTGAAAAGTCATAGTCAAATCGATCAATAGTATACTTTTAGCAAAAATGCTATTTTAATTTACAATCTGTAGAACTATGAGAATAGAAAGGTTCAGAACTTTTGTGAAGCATCACAGCACAGTTGAAAAATATATGTCAAATAGAAATCCAATATGGATGGTGTTAAGAGATAGGAAGGGTTGAATGGAGCTGAAGGGTGGGACAAATAACAACACAATAAATGTAAAACATACGGGGTCTGTAAAATAGGTCAAGAAATTTTGTGAAATAGTACAGTTAAAAATATATGGCAAATATAAATTAAACTGGATGGACATCAGAAACAGATGGGAGAGGTGGAGGTTAGATAAGGCCAGGACTAACATTTTGGATAGATATATATCTATATCCCCCAAAATATATGGGGGATTGGAAAAGATCCAGACAATTACATTGATGGAAGCTACAATCTATCTATCTTCAATATTAAAGCTGATCTACCCCCTGAAATTATAATCTTTAGTAATGCTCACAACCATTCTAGATGTAACTGAATACATTATCCAGGTATTTATGTTGTCATGGCGATAAATTATTAATACAGACACTTCTAGAACAGACGTTGTCAAGGGGACAAAAAAATGCTGACAGATGTAACCTTTAGTCCCTTCCCACTGACTTATTTACGGCCCTTATGAGTGTGTGTGTGTGTGTGTGTGTGTGTGTGTGTGTGTGTGTGTGTGTGTGTGTGTGTGTGGGCTACAATATAAATCCACAGTAAGTTGATCCCAGCCCAACATACAAACAGCACAGCTGGGGGTTTGGCAACTCAAGCGCCACCTGCTCAAGGCTTTATATTGTATACTGACTGGCCTGAATGCCATAACGCATGTCAACCCTCACACCTACTAAACTCACCACATTTAATTCAACTGCCAATTTGCATATAAACTCCAATGCATGGCAATGTAATTCCCAACACAACACCATTACAGGTAGTCAGTCGCTCTCTCTCATGGCCTTCACGTTCCGTTGTGGAGTGTTGGAATGATTCTACAATGAAAACAGTTCCATTGTTCCTGAATGAAATATGTTTTTATGATTCATTGGCGGTTTTCTGGCAGACGAGATCTTTCTTCTTGACCAAAACCAACCGTCAGATTACTACATATATTAAAGCTTTGTTTTATTGTGTAGCCTGGTGGTTGAAGGGAGAACCAGGACAGGTATGACAACACCCATGAAAGAGGGGAAAACAAGTCAGAAATTGAATAGATTGTACATCAAAAAGTTGTCATCTCAGTGCTGTGTGTCAGTGCATACAGTCAGCTGCTTACAATCAACTGCTTACTAGTTGTTATTTTGCCTGCTAATTTCTCTAAAATATGAATATGTCAGTAGTGCATATGAGTAGCATGGTAAGTGTGCTGCCTGCTAGCTAGCTGTTGAAACATAACATACAGCAGTAGCTGAAGAAGAGACTGTCAATCAGCACGCACACGCTCTCTGTCAATCAGCACGCACACACACCTCCTAATAAAGGGGGAACATTCATTATGTGGGACGACTGGCATTATGTTGCTGTATTTCTAGCAGAATGTTACTGCCAGAGCCAATCAGATACGGCGTATAGAATATTTCAATCATTGCTCAGTAAAGTTTGAGAAAGTCAGAAGGACTTGAGAAAGTCAGAACCTCTCCATGTCCAATCAGATAAGAGGGTAGTGGCGCAGGCCAGGGCTGGACTAGTGAAGAGACTATTTTTCTTTCCCTCTCTCCCCTTCTCTCCCTCTGGGAAGTTAGCTAGATGTGAACTGGGGCTGGCTGGAAGACTTCCACCCTGGCAGTACTCGGGTGCTCTGCTGAAAGGAGAGGAGCGCCTTCCATTCAGATGGCAATAACACGGTCAACCATCATCCACTCTCTGGAGCAAATTGTTTGTTTTTTTGGCAAAAGCTAGCCCGAGTGGCCGTGCTCTGCTGCTGAGAAACCATATTGTTCCGATGCTACATTGAGCCGCCTGCCCACCACACAAACCTCACACACAAACACAACCTCCCTCCATCTCAACATTCATCCACCCAACCCCCTTTGCAGTTTGCACATATCCGGCAACTGCATCAGTGCCAGAAGAAGAGAAAGAAATGAAATCCTGTAGTAAAAAACAACGAAGGGGAGATTAACAAAAAGAAAAGTCAAAACAGACGATAATGTCCCTGAAGTCTGTCTTTTTTCAGGAGGAAAGAAGAGTTTTGGCCGTTGTCCCTGGCTGAGAGCTGGCTATGCTACAGCGCTGGGCCTGTAGTGTGGATGGAACACATGGCTGCTGGTGAAACACTCAGAACACAATGCAGTAGAATTCCAGAACACACACACACACACCACACAGAGAGAGAAGAAACAGATTGGTTTGGACTTAGAAACAAGTGATTTGAAGTTAGGCCGATACACTCATCGAAACATTAATCTTTTACTACTAGCCTACATGTTCATGTTCAGCACATGCCAGCATTTAGCAAAAGTCCAAAAGGGTTATTTTACTGATGTATATTCATCAGGCGTTCAATAACAAAACATTTGTCGAACTAAAAAGTCAAAGCCGGTTGTGAGCAGAAAAACTGCAGGTTATTTTGAGAAACTTCTGTGAAAAAACTGGTCCTTCATGCAAATCATTTGTCTTGCATTATTGAAAACTAAAGATCTCGGTCAAGGTCAGACCTGGGTTCAAATACCTCATCTGTAATTAATTAAGCTTGCATGTTGCAATGGAACCAATAGAAGTCACAAAACTGCAAAGTCAGTCCATTTTGCCTCCAGGCAGACTCGAGCAAATACCAAAAATATATGGAAGATTTCAAATAGTATTTGAACCCAAGTCAGGAGGTCAGGCCTTGAACCTGAAGATCACTGGCTGACTGCTGTTTCAATAATATGCAGTCACTCTTCTTTTCACCCCAGACTATACTCCACTTCCCCTGTTAGCAATTAGTCTCCAGAAGGCTATTTGTCAAATTTAGAGTTTCGATCTGTTTCCACCAGTCCTTTACCCAGCTCGCGTTACAATTGGCAGTTTCCTGCAATAGGGAAAACATAAGGCCCTCAAAAGAATAGCAAGACTAAACAACTGCTAAAAAAAACCATCCACATCCACAGAAAGGAAAAGTGCCTCCCGAGTGTCGCAGAGGTCTAAGGCGTCACTACAGACCTGGGTTCGATCCAGGGCTGTCGCTGCCTGCCGCGACCAGGAGACCCATGAGGCAGCGCACAATTGGCCCAGGTTAGGGGAGGGTTTGGCTGGCCAAGATGTACTTGTCCCATCGCGCTCTCGCGGCTCCTGTGGCGGGCCGGGTGCATGCATGCTGACACGGTTGCCAGTTGGACGGTGTTTCCACTGACACATTGGTGGGGCTAATCAGCCGTACCAGTGAATGTCCAGGAGGTGAGCTTCTCGCCTCTACCACGTGTTGAGATTTCAGAGTACAAACCACTTTGGGCATGAGCTGCAGCTCAACGCCTTTCTGGTCTGATATGTTCATTCTTAACCCATCGTTTTATACGGTTCATTCAAAAGGGGCGGTTCACCAGGCTGATACTTTCTCTGACCTCACTCAGGGAGCAGTGACTACTTCCTTGTACAAAACGTTAGAGAAACAATTTCCTCTTATAGTTTCTAAGATGACATCCTCTCTTAACAAAAACACATTTCATACACAACTGAGAGGATGGAAACTTCGTACATGTAGTGTGTCTACTTTAAGTTAATGTATTTCCTTTATAACATTTTCAATGACATCACAAAAAATAATGGAAATTACATTATTGTTCTTTAGATCGCCTCTGACCATGCAACATGTAAAGTGTTGATCCTATGTTTCATGAGCTGAAATAAAATATCCCAGGAAAAAAGTTGTGTTAGAAATATTGTTCCTGTTTTCGCTTTAGAGCGTGTTAAGAGTTTCGGCGGAAAAATGTCTGTGTAGACAAAGGCACATTCCTGTGTGAACATTGGAGGGATGTTCTCTCCTTGATTTACAACAGGGTGTGAGCGGTCAACCCCCCACCAGCTCCCTTCTCCCTCCTCTGCGGGTGAGGGGGTCTGGCCGAAGTCATCCACTGCAAAGCTGATCCGACCCATCTGGATCCTCGAGGGACAGTCATGACAATGCCCATTGCACACTGCCTCAAAACTTGAGATATCTGTGGCATTATGTTGTGTGATAAAGCTGCACATTTTAGAGTGGCCTTTTGTCCCCAGCACAAGGTGCACCTGTGTAATGGTCATACTGTTTAATCAGCTTCTTGATATACCACACCTGTCAGGCATATGGATTATCTAGGCAAATGAGAAAAGCTCACTCACAGCAATGTAAACAAATTTGTGCACATTTTAGAGAAACACATTTTCTGGGATATTTTATTTCAGCTCATGAAACATAGGATCAACACTTTACATGTTGCATTTATATTTTTGTTCAGTGTACATTCAGAGCCTTTGGGGGAAGAGAGTAATACAGAGTTTGATTTGAAGCATACCTAAATATAAACAAGAACTGAAAGCTAAATCCTCCTTTATGAGCAGTTCCACATTTTAAGATGTGAGACACAGCAGTTTTAATGAAACATCTCATATATAACTGTATCTCGGGGCACTGGTTGCAGTCAGGAGGGAAAATAGGTCAATCATCATATAGTAGACTTACTAGAGCATTGATTTTAGGAGTGAGATATGAGATTGGACAGAAGACTTGTGGTGTAATGGTGTAAATGATTTGCAAAGCTATTCGATATAATAATGAGACGTCCAGTGGGGCTCAGTTGGTAGAGCACGGAGTAGCACCGCCAGGGTTGTGGGGTTGATTCTCACAAGGGACCCGTATGAAAAAGTATGAACATGTATGCACTCACTGTAAGTTGCTCTACATAGGAACGTCTGCTAAATGACTACAAACATTTAGATGTACAGAACAGCCGTATGTGTGTAAATGAAAAAGGTACCCAGACTGTCAGAGCCCTTTGGGCGTAGTAAACATAACCAACACCATACATGTTTTTCTGTACTTTACAGTCATTTAACCCCCAGATAGTGTCTCCACTACAGTACTCACACAAGTCTTTACTCCACTGAGTAAACATTGCATCAGTTCCCTTGTAAATCACAACTTTGAAAGAAACGCAATTAAAAGCCTCAAGGTCATATTCCTCTGGGGAGTTGATTCTAAAAAAAAAAAAATCCTCAGGCAATCTCTCCCCCTCTTTCCATCTCTCTCGGTCCCTCTCTCGCAATCTTGCTCCCGCCTTCTCTTTCTCTCTCCATTTCTTGCTCTCAGTCCCCCCTCCATCCTTCCCTCTAGTCTCCAATACAGGATAAACATTACTAACGGTTACTTTGTGGTGGTGGCAGAACCATTTATTCCCGCAGAAAGCATTCAGCGTTTGCAGCAGAAATTGGTCACAGGTGTGCAGCCGTGTGCAATGGATCTTAATCTGAAGGCAATAATGGTCCTGCGCTGAGGAGAGGTCACGGAGGGAGCCAGGCGAAAGGAACAGGAACTTGAAGCTGTTCCTACTGAAGCCCCAGTCAGAATGGTATCTCTCCACTCCACGTTCATTCATTTCAGTCTGAGAGGGATTAAGCTATTAGACAGAGAGCTGGAGACAATGTAGCCTAGCCTACACCCCAGTAAGAGGAGGAGACAATATCTTCTTTTGAGTGATGAATTGAAACCTGCTTGGGATTGGGGGCAAAGTCATATTCTAGAATGCCCCTCACAAAGGAACGAGTTGGCTGCTGGACTTCAGGGTACCGAACTTGTAGAAAATAACATGAATATGAGAGAATTTAACCATTACAGTTTCACAACAAACCTATCATATCATTTCATTTATAGACACTATCTGTTCCCATCTGAGACTGTTGAAACATAACACCCCATGCACTGTGGGAAGAGGAGACCACAGCACAGAAACCAACCAGGCTAGATCGGTTTACACGTTTAAAGCAAGTTGACATAGCCTAGAAAGCCAAATTACCCAAAACATTGTGTTCAATTACGAGGCGCTTTTCCTTTCAGAGCCTTTTAGACTGTTCAAGGGCATTCTGGCTCTGAACTACAAGGGAGGATTCTGCTCTCACCATCTATCTACTGAACACTAAGGTTCTTATTTCAATTGTTACAAAAAACCACCAATAACGTCATCAAATCTAAACAGTGTCAGGTCTAGTTATTTTTCGTCTAGGCTGCAGAATGATTTTCTAAAATTGGTAGGACTGTTTCTCTTGTCCATAAAAATACTCAGATATCAGTTATATTAGCCTACCTTTTAAAAATGAATTTTATAGCTGTATCAAGTGTGGGCCAGTCATTTCATCTTGATCATCTGGGAAAGAGCATGTGTGATATTCTTTCTTCCAGTAGGCTACTTTCTCTCAGTTTCAGACTGGTAAAAAAAGGAAGTGGCGGGATTTTACTTAGTTGCTGCAGCACAGCCTGCCTTAGTTAAAAATTCTCGTCCTCGCCTGTTTGGCGCGTTCTCGTCCTCGCCTGTTTGGCGCGTTCTCGTCCTCGCCTGTTTGGCGCGTTCTCGTCTTCGCCTGTTTGGCATGTTCTTTGGATTCAGGACGAATGATAAAGATGAGCCTGCAGACCTGACCCAAGTCACTTAAAGAATATGATAAATGATTATCAAGGAGAAGGATGGACAGACTACAAACCTCCATCAACATTTACAAGTCCATCATCCTACAGAGTTCACTACCCTGAGGCAGAAATGGTGAACATGCTAGTGTTCCTTGGCAGAAACCTTTGACATAAGACATGGTAAAAACAACTAGATCTAATGTTGTAAATGTAACCTATATTCAAATCCAGAAGCATCTTATTCGAAAGACACAACATTTGGGCTAAAACATTGTCAAAACTTTAAATCATTATTTTCACTCTTTACAAATTGTTTTGCAATAATTAGTTATTTTCATACTTATTGTGTTAGGCTAAATGATTTATTTTGTAACATATATTTAGGATTTGTACAGTTTGATAGGCAAGAGACATATCCTAATCTGGCTATTCGTTTTTAGCCTAAACCAAAGTTAATTCAAGTGTTACAGGCTAAACATTTATCTGGTTGTTTTTGACTTATATAAATGCACAATTTGTAAATAAAAGCTGTTTGTGAGACAACTAACACCGACTCCTCATTTGCTTATTGAAAGAGCTCCCGAGTGGCACAGCGCTAAAGGTGTCACAACAGACCCTGGTTCGATTCCAGGCTGTATCACAACTGGCCGTGATTGAGAGTCCCATAGGTTGGCGCACAATTGGCCCTGCGTCATCCTCATTAGAGTTTGGCCGGGGTAAGCCATCATTGTAAATAAGAATTTGTTCTTAAATTTTTTGCCTTGTTACAGTTGAAGTCTAACTTTACATACACCTAGGTTGGAGTCTTTTTTCAACCACTGCACAAATTTCTTGTTAACAAACTATAGTTTTGGCAAGTCGGTTGGGACATCTACTTTGTGCATGACACAAATCATTTTGTTGCCCTGCTGTGTGCTCACTGCGCTGTTGCTAGCTGCCAGACTCAGGCGGTGCAGTCAAGTTCAAATATGCTAAACCACAGTTTATGTTTATCGACAATGGCTGTCAACCCTACTGTATACAATTCTTTCTCAAGAAATAAGTCAATTGCTCAGGAGAAAGAAGATAACTAGATGAAAAGACTACGGAACATATATTGGCGTGGGACATACCATACATAGACTGAGTACAGCCTTAAGTGATATGCCAGTTATTTAACACACATACAGGAAGTTGTTTTAGGCACAGTTCAGCTGAAATGAAGCTGACCAGAGGCTGCAGGCTTGCTGTATGTGTATGTGTGTGTGATTGCGAGCCTGCCAAAGACTAGGGCAAAGCAGTTGGCTAGGTGCTGCTCTGTTTCAGCTCTCATGGGCAGTCTAGTGGTTTGCAGAAGGTGGTGTTTTCTGTACCCTTGAGTGTCCATGCACACAGGGACCTTTGACATGTTTTGGATGTCAATTTGATTGGTGGATTCAAATAAAAGTATAAAGTATATATACAGTGGGGCAAAAAAGTATTTAGTCAGCCACCAATTGTGCAAGTTCTCCCACTTAAAAAGATGAGGCCTGTAATTTTCATCATAGGTACACTTCAACTATGACAGACAAAATTATTTTTAAAAAATCCAGAAAATCACATTGTATGATTTTTAATGACTTTATTTGCAAATTATTGTGGAAAATAAGTATTTGGTCACTTACAAACAAGCAGGATTTCTGGCTCTCACAGACCTGTAACTTCTTCTTTTAGAGGCTCCTCTGTCCTCCACTCGTTACCTGTATTAATGGCACCTGTTTGAACTTGTTATCAGTATAAAAGACACCTGTCCACAACCTCAAACAGTCACACTCCAAACTCCACTATGGCCAAGACCAAAGAGCTGTCAAAGGACACCAGAAACAAAATTGTAGACCTGCACCAGGCTGGGAAGACTGAATCTGCAATAGGTAAGCAGCTTGGTTTGAAGAATTCAACTGTGGGAGCAATTATTAGGAAATGGAAGACATACAAGACCACTGATAATCTCCCTCGATCTGGGGCTCCACGCAAGATCTCACCCCGTGGGGTCAAAATGATCACAAGAACGGTGAGCAAAAATCCCAGAACCACACGGGGGGACCTAGTGAATGACCTGCAGAGAGCTGGCACCAAAGTAAAAAAGCCTACCATCAGTAACACACTACGCCGCCAGGGACTCAAATCCTGCAGTGCCAGACGTGTCCCCCTGCTTAAGCCAGTACATGTCCAGGCCCATCTGAAGTTTGCTAGAGAGCATTTGGATGATCCAGAAGATTCTCCCAATGTCATATGGTCAGATGAAACCAGAATATAACTTTTTGGTAAAAACTCAAGTCGTCGTGTTTGGAGGACAAAGAACGCTGAGTTGCATCCAAAGAACACCATACCTACTGTGAAGCATGCGTTTGAAAACGTTTGACCTCTGTCATTGCAAACAAAGGGTATAACAAAGTATTGAGATAAACTTTTGTTATTTACCAAATACTTATTTTCCACCATAATTTGCAAATGAATTCATTGAAAATCCTACAATGTGATTATCTGGATTTTTTCTCATTTTGTCTGTCATAGTTGAAGTGTACCTATGATGAAAATTACAGGCCTCTCATCTTTTTAAGTGGGAGAACTTGCACAATTGGTGGCTGACTAAACACTTTTTTTGCCACACTGTGTGTGTGTGTATATATATATATTTTTTTTTTTATGTGCACACACTAGATCATCTCCCTGATACAATATCCTGCTCTGTACCATATCATTAGTTGGATATGGATTAATAGCTGTATGCGCTCACATGGGAGAGGATTAACCAGCTGAAGAGACACACAGGTATCAAGATGATCAATAAGCTATCCAGTGATGCCAACAGAAATATCTATTTTAAAATCACTGCTCCTTTGCAAAAGGGCAATTATCAAAAATTCCTTGGCTCATCCATAAAATAAATTCAATCTGAACAGAGATATTTTTACTTTAAAATGGTTGAAGATAGACAAGTACTTTGAGAGCCAAATCAATAGTTCAACAAATAATACTACATCAATGAGTCGAAAAACTGCATGGATCTGCATGGTGTGTGCATGCGTATGTTGGTTTTTATTGTACTTTTACAACGGCTTCCAAATCGATTTCCGCCATCTACCGTCTAATAGAGAAATAATGCCTGGCGTATAACACCATATAGTTTATAGTACATGAGTGTTTGCCATTTAATGGTAAAAGTGTGTCTTTCTTTTATTAGACTACATTTCACAGCCAAGAAGACACTCATTCACTTTTAATTGCTCTGGAGTTGGGAGCTTGGAAAAAGCAGTTTGTTGACCACATAGAAACAATAACCGCATACTGAGCTAAAACCTCCACTATAGGATCTGTCCCAAATGGTACCCTACTCCCGATATAAAGCCCTATGGGCCCTGGTCAAAACTAGTACACTAGGGAATAGGGTGCCATTTGGGATGCACAGTTTTATTTATAAAGTGCCTCTCAGTGTGTGTATGTGTGCCAGTAAAGGCAGATAGATACCTGTAGGTTGTTTATACTGTCGAGATGTATTTTATATTTTTTTCTAGGAGTGGGTCTCGCTGGGTACTTCCATATATGTGAGTGATTACTGTTGTTATGCAGAATTTAATGCCTATTCTGAACATATCTGTGGTTGGTAACTCACCTCTCAGGGATCAATGCCTTTATAATCTAAAGCTGTTGTTGGTCTGCAGAGATTAATATTATTAGTGTGTGTGTGTTCGGAACTAATGACCTATGGATACAGGTTGTGCCAACATCCCATTATTTTAAACTGGGACAGAGCCCTCGCTCTGTCTCACTAACCCCTTTTTGTCTGCTCATAAAAGGAGTAACAACGGCCCAGTGCACTACTTTAAAAAAATATAAATTGTATTGTGAATTATCAGGGGGTGCTGCAGCACCCTCAGCACCAATACTTCTTGCGGCTATGGGACAGCTGTGATGGAAACAAGTCGTTTCGGTACAATTCTCTAAATGCAGACAGAATGTTCGTTCCACATGGTGGGATCTTTTTGTGTTGGTAAAATTATGTTGAAATGCCTTCATGCTCAAATACTGATATAATAATAACCATCAAATCGAAGTAAACGTGGAGTCACGCAATGATACACTACATCACCAAAATAATGTGGGCAGCTGCTCGAACATCTCATTCCAAAAATCACTGGCATGAATATGGAGTTGGTCACCCCTTTGCTGCTATAACAACCTCCACTTTTCTGGGAAGGCTTTCCACTAGATGTTGAACATTCCTGTGGGGACTTGCTTCCATTCAGCCACAAGAGCATTTGTGAGATCGGGCACTGATGTTGGGCCTGGCTCACAGACGGTGTTCCAATTCATCCCAAAGGTGTTCGATGGGGTTGAGGTCAAGGCTCTGTGCAGGCCAGTCAAGTTCTTCCACCCCCATCTAGACAAACTAAGGGGCCTAGCCCGAACCACGAAAAACAACCCCAGACCATTATTCCTTCTCCACCAAACTTTACAGTTGGCACTATACAGTCGGAACTACACAGCCGGGCAGGAAGTGTTCTTCTGGCATCCGCCAAACCCGGATTCGTCCGTCAGACTGCCAGATGGTGAACCGTGATTCATCACTCTAGAGAACACATTTCCACTGCTCCAGAGTCCAATGGAGGTGAGCTTTTGGTGATCTTAGGCTTGCTGGGCCATGGAAACCCATTTCATGAAGCTCCCAATGAACAGTTATTGTGCTGACATTGCGTCCAGAGGCAGTTTGTAACTCAGTGGTGAGTTTTGCAACTGAGGACAGATGATAATTTACGCACTACAGCACTCGGCGGTCCCGTTCTCTGACCTTGTATGGCCTCCCACTACGCGGCTGAGCCGTTGTTGCTTCTAGACATTTACAATTCACAATAACAGCAATTCCAGTTAATCAGGGCAACTCTAGCAGGGCAGAAATTTGACAAACTGACTTGTTGGAAAGGTGGCATCCAATGATAGTGGCATGTTGAAAGCTACTGAGCTCTTCAGTATGGCCATTCTACTGCCAGTGTTTGTCTATGGGGATTGCATGGCTGTGTGCTCGATTTTATACACCTGTCAGCAACGGGTGTGGCTGAAATAGCCAAATCCACTAAATTGAAGGGGTGTCCACATACTTTTGTGTATATACGCACACAACCAGTTAAAAGTTTTAGAACACTTACCCATTGAAGGGTTTTTCTTTATTTTTACTATTTTCTACATTGTGGAATAATAGTGAAATAACACATATGGAATCATGTAGGAACCAAAAGTGTTAAATCAAAATAGATTTTATATTTGAGATTCTTCAAATAGCCACCCTTTCTTTGCCTTGACAGCTTTGCACAATCTTGGCATTCTCTCAACCAGCTTCATGAGGCAGTCACCTGGAATGCATTTCAATTAACAGGTGTGCCTTAAGTACATTTGTGGAATCTCTTTCCTTCTTAATGCGTTTGAGCCAATCAGTTGTGTTGTGACAAGGTAGGGGGGTATACAGAATATAGGCCTATTTGGTTAAAGACCAAGTCCATATTATGGCAAGAACAGCTCAAATAAGCAAAGAGAAAACAACAGTCTGTTACTTTAGACATGAAGGTCAGTCAATACGGAACATTTCAATAACTTTTTCTTCAAGTGCAGTCGCAAAAACCATCAAGCGCTATAATGAAACTGGCTCTCAGGAGGACAGCCACAGGAATGGAAGACCCAGAGTTACCTCCGCTGGAGAGGATACGTTCATTCGAGTTACCTCCGCTGCGGAGGATACGTTCATTCGAGTTACCTCCGCTGCGGAGGATACGTTCATTCGAGTTACCTCCGCTGCAGAGGATACGTTCATTCGAGTTACCTCCGCTGCAGAGGATACGTTCATTAGAGTTACCTCCGCTGCAGAGGATACGTTCATTAGAGTTACCTCCGCTGCAGAGGATACGTTCATTCGAGTTACCTCCGCTGCAGAGGATACGTTCATTAGAGTTACCTCCGCTGCAGAGGATACGTTCATTAGAGTTACCTCCGCTGCAGAGGATACGTTCATTCGAGTTACCTCCGCTGCAGAGGATAAGTTCATTAGAGTTACCTCCGCTGCAGAGGATAAGTTCATTAGAGTTACTGTACCTCTGCTGCAGAGGATAAGTTCATTAGAGTTACTGTACCTCCGCTGCAGAGGATACGTTCATTAGAGTTACCTCCGCTGCAGAGGATACGTTCATTAGAGTTACCTCCGCTGCAGAGGATACGTTCATTAGAGTTACCTCTGCTGCAGAGGACAAGTTCATTAGAGTTACCTCCGCTGCAGAGGATACGTTCATTCGAGTTACCTCCGCTGCAGAGGATACGTTCATTAGAGTTACCTCCGCTGCAGAGGATACGTTCATTAGAGTTACCTCCGCTGCAGAGGATACGTTCATTCGAGTTACCTCCGCTGCAGAGGATACGTTCATTCGAGTTACCTCCGCTACAGAGGATACGTTCATTCGAGTTACCTCCGCTGCAGAGGATACGTTCATTCGAGTTACCTCCGCTGCAGAGGATACGTTCATTCGAGTTACCTCCGCTGCAGAGGATACGTTCATTAGAGTTACCTCCGCTGCAGAGGATACGTTCATTCGAGTTACCTCCGCTGCAGAGGATACGTTCATTAGAGTTACCTCCGCTGCAGAGGATACGTTCATTCGAGTTACCTCTGCTGCAGAGGATACGTTCATTCGAGTTACCTCCGCTACAGAGGATACGTTCATTCGAGTTACCTCCGCTGCAGAGGATACGTTCATTCGAGTTACCTCCGCTGCAGAGGATACGTTCATTCGAGTTACCTCTGCTGCAGAGGACAAGTTCATTAGAGTTACCTCCGCTGCAGAGGATACGTTCATTAGAGTTACCTCCGCTGCAGAGGATAAGTTCATTAGAGTTAGCAGCCTCAGAAATTGGAGCCCAAATAAAATGCTTCAGACAGTTCAAGTAACAGACATCTCAACATCAACTGTTCAGAGGAGGCTGTGTGAATTAGACCTTATGGTCGAATTGCTGCAAAGAAACCAATAAAGGACACCAATAAGAAGAGACTTGCTTGGGCCAAGAAACACGAGCAATGGACATTAGACTGGTGGAAATGTGCCCTTTGGTCTGTAATCCAAATTGGAGATTTTGGTTCCAACCGCCGTGTCTTTGAGATGCAGTGTGGGTGAACGGATGATCTCTGCATGTGTATTTCCCACCGTAAAGCATGGAGGAGGTGGTGTTATGGTGTTGGGATACTTTGCTGGTGACACTGATTTATTTAGAATTCAGGGCATTCTGTAGTGATACGCCATCCCATCTGGTTTGGGCTTAGTGGGACTATCATTTATTTTTCAACAGGACAATGACCCAACACACCTCCAGGCAGAGTAAGGGCTATTTTACCAAGAAGGAGAGTGAGGAAGGGCTGCATCAGATGACCTGGCCTCCACTATCACCCAACCTCAACCCAATTGAGATGGTTTGGGATGAGTTGGACCGCAGAGTGAAGGAAAAACAGCCAACAAGTGCTCAGCATTTGTTGGAACTCCTTCAAGAATGTTGGAAAAGTATTTCAGGTGAAGCTGATTGAGCAAATGCCAAGAGTGTGCAAAGCTGTCATCAAGGCAAAGGGTGGCTATTTGAAGAATCTCAAATATAAAATACATTTTGATTTGTTTAACACTATTTTGGTTACTACATGAGTGTTGTGTTATTTCATAGTTTTGATGTCTTCATTATTATTCTACAATGTAGAAAATTGTAAAAAAAGAAAGAAAAACCCTTGAATGAGTAGGTGTTCTAAAACTTTTGACAGGTAGTGTACAGTGTATGTTGTGTGGTCCTCCCATTACGACTCGGGAAGCCATGCAGTTGATTAGGCAACAGATTAAATAAATTAGGATGAACTTCACAGGGTGATGAGCTTGATGCAGATTTTCCAAAAATATTGAGGGTCTTATTCTGGTGACATGATGACCGATGCTTGACTGCTGTTTGACAAATAAAACTATTCTGGCTCTTCTCCATAATAATCTCATCATGTAGACTAGCCTACCTGCACTGTATCTGCAAAGCTGTTGGCTAGAGTGCAGATGTCAAGACCAGAGCACATTGTCTATTTAATGCAACAGTTTTTGTGACAAAACTAGCAGTAGAGTCGAAAATACGATGGAAACACATTCAACTTTAATTTGGTACATGAAAACATGTTGTGTGCACTACGTCATCGCGCACAGACTTATCTGCAACAAGTCTGTTTGGTGGAAACAGACCAGTGGTGGAAAAATGTGCTTATTTTCTTTATTATGACTATTTGATTGTAGTAGACTTATTGAATCACAGCAGTGTAATGCCTACATGGTCATATATATTAAAGCCATATGCAAACCTCTTGGTTCCTGTTAAAGCACTTTAAAGGCGACAGATCATAAGGTTTAACAGATCAGATTTGAATTTCAGTCCATCGTCATCGATCCATTGTACCACACCTAAGTACACTGAGTGTACGAAACATTAAGAACACCTGCTCTTTCCATGACAGACTGACCCAGTGAATCTAGGTAAAAGCTATGATCCCTAAATGATGTCACTGTTGAATCCACTTCAATCAGTGTAGATGAAGGGGAGGAGACAGGTTAAAGAAGGATTTGTAAGCCTTGAGACATGGATTGTGTATGTGTGCCATTCAGAGGGAGGGTGAATGGGCAAGACAAAATATTTAAGTGCCTTTGAACAGGGTATGGTAGCACCGGTTTGAGTGTCAAAAACTGCAAAGCTGCTGGGTTTCTCAGGCTCAACAGTTTCTCGTGTGTATCACGAATGGTCCACCACCCAACGGACATCCAGCCAACTTGACAACTGTGGGAAGCATTGGAGTCAACATGGGTCAGCATCCCTGTGGAACTCTTTTAACAACTTGTACAGTCTATGCCCCGAATTGAGGCTGTTCTGAGGGTAAAAGGGGGGGGTGCACGTCAATATAAGGAAGTGTTCTTAATGTTTTGTCCACTCAGTGTATATCACATATATGTAGCACAAAGAAACTCTAACCAAAAACCAATCCCATAACACACCACACACACACACACCTATGTGAAATGTCTAGCGATGTAGCAGTTGTGGCGCAATGATTGAAAAGTGTTGACGGGTTCAGAGGGTCCCTGGTTCGAACTCAGTAAGGAAGACACGGAAGCAATACTTTTACACACACCAAACAGAAACACACGAACCATCGGCCCAAACACCCAATAACACACATACACACTGTCTGTCTTACCTGGCATGGGGCACATCGATGCTGGATGACACCACTTTACGTTTCTGGTCCAGCAGGGAGACAGAGCGGGTGTGGTCCCTCTCAGGACCCTCCAAGGTGCGCCCTGTCCTCCTGCCATCCACTGCCCGCTCCCCCTCCACCGCATCTGGGCTCAGGGAGTTGGCCTCCCCGTTCTGGCCCTGGTGTGGAGTCCCGTCCCCCCGGCCGTTACTGGAGCTCTGCTGCAGAGGACAACAGATATGACTGGATCAATACAGAAGAGTAAAGACTGGGACTCTGGGAGGCAAGAACCTAAGAGGGTTTGTATGTGGAAATAAAATAAAGATGCGAAATCTCACTACATATTTGCCTTCCAGTCTCTCCTTTGTCATTCTAGCAAATACTCACATGTACAGACAGTTTGCTAGTGCTGCTAGCGTTGAGCTAACACCAACAGGATGTATGCTACCAGTGGAGGGTGTTTGACTTTCAAATATGTCAAAGTCCGGACTCTCTTTGTTTGTGTGAGAAAGCCCCTGAAGGTGGCTGCTCTTGTTGCTGCAGTGCCCCGGTGGTGATAACAGCCATTCCCTTTTGCACAAGCAAGCATCTCCCCTGACATTCTGTAAACCACTACCCCGTGGAAACAATCATGTGAAGCGAAGCAGCACACACACAAAATAACTCGGGACGGCAACAGATTGCGTGTGTGTAGCATGCCGTGCACACTTGTTTTTGGGCACACCTTAAATAAAGACGTCAACCATCCAGACATGCACGGTGAACACACACATATACACACACACAATCGGAAAGGGCAGGGAGAGAGAGAGATACACATGGCTAACTGCACCAGCAGAGCGTTGAAGGACAATATGCCCATACAGATTTACAGTGGGATGGAGATCCTCATCTCCAAAACACACAAACACGATCAGTTCTCAACTGAAGAGAAAACTACAGGAAACACCCAGTCAGTCGATCAGACACAGTTTTGAACAGTTGGCTTAGATTAATGAGGTAAAATATGGATTATAATCTATAAATACCTGGCTGAGCAAACATTTAACAAGCGAGAAAGCCTTTCTGAAAACAGGACTTGAGTGAAACAACAAGATGGATTATCTGAACTAAGAGAAAGATTAACTGTTACCTAGACCCGTTATTTGACTATAACCAAAACAATCTCTATCGCTTCCTTTTACAGCCCTATGAATTATGATATTTCATGCATGGCAGGAAATTGCAGAGCTAGCCAAATCGACCATAAAATGTAAGTTGAGTTGCACGTGTCATACGAGTTTTCAATGTGGGGTAACTGTCTCGCAGCTCCTAAATTCAGGAGATTAATAATGTAAGTTTAACAAGCTACCATGCTGTACACACCACACACACACACAAAATTAATGTTCTTGCTTTAGGCATGAGGTTTTTCATCTCTATTAGGCCAAAGGTAAAGAAGTTTTCATGCATCATAAATTGACAATAGCTCAGGAGTCAAGGAATACTTGGTTTCATCCTAATGGTATTTGTGTTCAACTCATGTGATGCATTGTTCAAAGATTAGGCTATATATTATCAAATGTATTCGGATAAAAAAAAAATCATCAAACAGTGCTATTAAAGATTTTAATAATAATATTTCAAAAATATATATATTTGTAGAATTCGGGAGATTTACATGGATTACAGGTTATATGTACATAGAAGGATGTGAATTAACCTAATGGGGAGGGCTTCGCTCCAGGATAAAGAAAATACATATTTTGCTTATATAGCCAGCCAGAGCATTCAATATTATTGTAGTAAAATAAACATGCAATGTTATTACAGTTTTAACTTTCTGTGTATGGCTACACAGTAAACAAGAGGAGATCAGGGGCACGGTCATGAAGTAGTTGATTGGTTTAAAACACTCAATGTGTCAGGTGATGTAGCCTAGTTAGCCATGTTGATCTCATTCTCTGAACCATCACGTCACTGCAGCTTACAATAGCCAAATGCAACAGTCGGGATATTGATTAGTGCTCTCCATTCACCAACACAGCCCTCTGATGGCAGGATCCATGATCCTTCCCTCAAAGCAAGGGGAGGCCTTGCCTTGGCTACACTGCCTGGTGAATGATTTTGGCAAAGCACAAGCCAACCAAACCGGACTCTCTCTCTCCCATCTGATTACTCATCTATCCATCATGAAGGAATCTAAACATGGCCCCGTCATGCATGCAGGCAAATGTTGGCCAACCAACCAATGAGGAGCAATGTGCTGATGAACAAAGAGTCAGTCAGTTAGCTTCAGTTAGGATGTCTGATGTCAAATCAACTGAAAACAACACATGCCTTTGTCTGTGTGGGAGCCGCATAAAATGGCAGTCAGTCGGTCAATGCTATACCTCCTTCCTTTATAACAACAAGTGGCATTCTCCCACCTCCCCTCCATCCCCTTTTCCCTCCATCCACTCCTCCTTCCTCTAAAGTGAATGGTGCTCATTTGGCATTCTGGGCACCTTGCCAGAGCTCCAGATTCTTCTCCAAGCCGTGCCCTTCTCTCTCCAAGCCATGCTTTGTTACTACAGCTGCTACAGCAACTGCTTGCTAGGAGATGTGAACCTCTTCAGTTAAACATCTCTCACACCCGTTCCTATCCTCCGGCCAGCCTCTCACCCCTTCCTCTTGTCCCGCCAGCCTCTCCCCCCGCCAGCCTCTCCCCCCTCCATTCTCTGACCCCTACTCTCCTCCGTCCCCTGATTCTATCCATGTCTTGTCTTTCTACTTTTAGAAGATTGAGCGGTGCTGAGGGAAGCTACCATTCTGTTAGAGAACTATTACTTAAAAATGACAATCGGACTATAAATGGAATGGTTATTATGGCTTGTTTATCAAATGTGGTTGCTAGGAGGCGCTGGCTATGGCATCCTGCATTTCTGTCGTGCCTTCATGCAGACGTACTACTTACATTTCTCTTTATGGAACTGTACTTGACCACTATTTGCATTCTGACTATGCATAATAGAATGGGTTTGTTTATAAAACATGGTTGTGTCCTATGAATACCCATGCTATGACATCTTGCATTTCTGTCATGCCTTTATGAAGATGTTTACATTTGCTGTTTTGAAACTGTATCCATATGCCTGTTTTCCCATTCCAGTCACTGAACTATGACCCCATTGCTTGGATCAAACCCCCAATACGTATTAATAGGCTACATTATCCAACACAGTCACATGCATTCCCCTCTCATCATAGGAGCGGTTTTTATAAGGGACCACCAAGCAGGCAGCCTCACCAGACCATCTTTGTTGTGAAACCATGCGACACCATCAAGCTGGAACTTTTAAAGGCAGGCAATGAGGTCACTCTCATAACAGGAAGGAATACATGTTGATATTTAGGAACACAATGTACCATCCAGTGTGGCATAATAATATGATATCTACTATTCTACGCCGGTTATTTAGCCTAAAGTCAATTGTTTTCTTCAGTAGCAGCAAGGACACAAGTGTGACATGAATGAAACAAATAGCTTAGCTAATGACTACATACTACCCCCTCCCCTACACAATAAAATAAATGCAACTACTGTTATTACATGAATTCCTACATTATAATGACATATTCAATGCAATATGACGGTTAATATGCATGAATTGCCAGTGTCATATGCGACTGATTCATTGTGTACAATCTGTGATGTTTTATTACATCAATGATCGGTCCAAAACGCTGCAGAGCGTGTTTGCGTCTGCCACCTACCCACTGGGTCAAATCTACAGTCAATGGGTCAGAAAAACACTGCGCAGATAGGGCCCTATCATAATCAAGCATTCAATGGGAACACCTTTGTCCTGTATTTAATGATACATATTTTGACAGTGCATTGTTATTATTCAATCTGTAGTTCTGCACTACAATATAAATCTCATCTGGATTATTCTGGGTGTGTGACTGTCTGCCTACCATTAATATAGCTTGTAATACCCGGTTGCAGCGGCGGGCAATGGATGCAATAGCACGCTCTTTCTCCGTCTGTGCACGAAGCAGTTAAACGCTGCAAAACACCGCTGCACAACAACTGCAGGCTTCCCGGTCACACACACAAACAGACCTTCAAGCTGGATTTGAGCGGTCCTTTCGCCGTCGTTTGGTTGAAGCCCACGGCTATCTCGTCCTCGGAGAATTCTTTCAGGCTTCCGTCTTGCATTAGTACCGTGTAGACGTTACGCCGAGGTCCGGTTGAAACGTCTCTGTTTTCCTGCTTGACAGCCTGTACCAGTCCTGTCAACGGAGCCCCGTCCCCAGTCGGACTCGGCGCATACACCCGGCTCCCCAGGATTGAACGCTTCACCAACCGCCTCGTATGCATAGCGATCAATTTATAGCACCGAAATTAAAGCGGAATGCGGTCAATGTATATCTATGGACGTCGAGTTAGAATTGATAAACACTGACATGAAAAACACAACACCGCAGCGGATAGACTACGTGCTCCATAAACCCTAACCCAATGTTAGAAAGCGGCAACATACTCTGCTGCTAGCACGGGTCAAAACGAACGATATTCAAAAGCACGAATATGTGTAGAAAAAGCTACATGCATGGATTAACAAATGCATGAAAACAAGCCATTCCCCGTGAAATAACCTCTTCAACAGACCGGTTACTGATATTTCTTCGTTCGACCTGTTTGTTTTCCTGACTGTTCCCTCTAAACTCGTAAGAGAGCACAAAAACACGGAAATGTATTTAAGGACCGACAATGACATTTGTACAGTACATTTTCATCCGAACAAAAGGGCTTCGCCAATACACAAACAAAGATATTAATTGTGATCTACATGAAAAATTATTTAAGTTTCACACACATATTTTACACCGGTTTGCCGTCTGACAGGGTGAAATTTGCTGAAATAGCCGCGTACAGTAACTCCGGATCCATATTCTAGATAATCCAGTCCGTAGCCGACTGCCAAGAGCCAGCGCCTCTACCGGCGGATTGCTGCCTGTAAACATGTGCGGTCTCGCGGTTGACTCGAGCTCCCATTGGTCGACCCAGCACACGCCTCCACTGGGCTACGCACATTTTTCTGTCAGTGAAGGGATTCGATTATCTGGCCCGGGTTACCCCAGTGAATGAGTTTAAACCGGGTGAAAAGTGATTGCATTCGTTTTGGAACCGGGGTATCTCCTGGGCGCGATCCAGATGCCCCTTCAAAACCCATGTAAAAGTCGCTCAAAACAAAGGTGACGTAGCCCAGGCTTGATTAAGCACGTGGAGTAATGAGTAGGACTCTGTTTTACCATGCAAAAATGATTGCTCTTGCTAAAAACGCTTTATAAACCTTCCCGATGAAAACTATGTTAACAAAAATGTTAACATAATTCGTATGGAAAAGAGATGTATGTTCCTGAATGATGCACCATGCTGCCTTGTTGACAACATGACCGAGCAGCGCAGATTAGGTTACTGTTCGATTTGAAAAAGGCGCTCCTCCCTCACCGCTTTTGTCTGTTCACGTCACGGGCCATATACCGGTGCACCGGGGTTCAGGTTAATAAAACTCCCTCAATTTCCCTCCAACAAAAGGTAATGGGAGTTGGAGAGGACGCTCCATCAGACAGGAAGCGACGTTTCAAAATCTCTCCACAAAAAATGAACCCAGGAATTTTGGATTTTTTTTGTATAGAGGTCAATGGAAGGGAGAGTGTCAAATTTGGTCATCAAAAATTGTAATTGCTCGTTTTCTACGTGAGGTTATTTGATGTAATATACGTTTCGTAATGGTTAGGTGCGCCAAGAAGTTAAGAATACACTGGTAAAAATGGACGCACGTGGCATTTCAGCACCTTAAAAAAATATATATACTTTATAGGGGACTCCTCATGGATTTAACATATATTTGACATTGGCATTGAGGGCTTCTATCATCTTAAAGTGGTCAACTGGGTCGGGATTCCCATAAATTGGGAGCAATTATCCAATGAAGAAAATTGACTACTTTAAAATTGAGATTTTAAAGCGTCGCAGACGCTATAATAACACATAAACAAAGATGAGTCCTCTATCTATCTCTATGACATGTTGTTCAAACGCGTATCTGCCCAATCATTGGCTAGAATGGTCCCACCTGATGTCGCCTGCCTTCCATCTTTATGGACATGTATTTCCATTGTTACAGCGGTCAATCGAGTATTTTGTCTGTATAACACAAGTTTTGTCTCCATTCAAAACAATGACGCAACGATGGATAGAAGAGAAAACGAAATGGGAGGGGTAGGGGAGAGGATAAAAATATGGGAATGTAGCGGAAAGAAACACTTAGACCAGCCAGGCTCAGTAAGACTAGTTGAGAAGCCAGGGTTATTATGGTAATTTCAAGCATAAAGCTTATAGTTTGAAACCAAATATAAGCCTACTATTATTATGTTCACTTCTATTAGCCCACAACGTTTTATTTTAGGAGCTATGAAGGCCATTTACCTAAAAATCATTGCTCCTGGATTTATAAGGCATCAAATATGTAATTTGATGATTACTATCAGAAAAATGCGTCAGAATCTCTCTATCATCATGGTCACCTCAAATATTTCTGATTGGCTGGGCCCTGCTCCCAAGTGGGTGGGCCTATGCCCTCCCAGGCCCACCCATGGCTGCGCCCCAGCCCAGTCATGTGAAATCCATAGATTAGGGCCTAATTCATTTATTTCAATTGACTGATTTCCTTATATGAACTGTAACTAAGCAAAATCTTGTAAATTGTTGCCTTAATATTTCTGTTCAGTATAAAACAATAATTGGTTGCACTTTATTTTAAGGCACTGTGTTAACTGGGTATGCTAAGTAGCCACCTACAGAGAATATCTGATAGTAGTAAAAATGGTGCCTGGTTCTTTTGGTAGTATTACACACTACTCAGCCCATAGTCTACACAGACCGGTGCAGCATAAACAATTTGAGTTGCAGGAGGGTTGGTTATATGCAAGAATAGACCATTGCCGTATATGGATCTGTGCCATTTACTTTGAACTGGACTGTGTTTGCAGCATGAGCGGTCGTGAGTAGATGTGCTTGTTTTAGCAATATGGGAATGATTGCTTCCTACAAGAGCACAAAACTAGACATATTTGAAAAGCGAGTCAGGTAAAGAGCTTTTTTTGTCTTAAAGGGGCAGTGTTGTATTTTGAGGCAGGCTTTAATAAGCTAAGTAGCCAATAAGCAGAGGGTAGCATACAGTAATTTGTCTGATTCTGTAATAATGGTATGGGAATAATAACGCTATTTATTTTGTAAAGTGGTTTCTTGCATCAAACAACATTTTCAGTCACGTCCTTGTCTGAAGGACAGGTGGATAAATAGGTTCATGTCAAGCCCTGTATGCTTTTTTCAAAAGTCTCATGGAATGTGGGCCTACATTGAACACCACACATTGTCTGTAGGCTGAATGATATAACAGTTATTTGCATGTTAAAATGTTATGGGATGCATGTTCTCCATTGTTTTTGATGGTAGGCCACTCTGGTAAGCCTACATTATGATCCAATAGCCACAGTAGCCTACATTGCCACTGTTATAACTAACTTAAAGCGTGACCACTGCCTGTGTTCACAGTAAACGCGCTGGAAGTTGCACAGAATTTTCACAACTTTCAAGTTTCACTCAGCAGACATGAAATTAGCTCAGTGCTGAAACATTGGAGTAGACATACTGTGAAATTAGTGCTACCTAATATTCATTTTCCCTCTTTTGGTCAGAGGGTAGGCCTAACACAAATGGTCCATGCGAGCCTGTTTAACTGCTAACATGATAAACTAGACTTTCAATGAATTAATGCAATACTGTTGCAAGTAGCTAATCAATGTTCCAGATTAAATGTATAAAACACCATTCTCCCCCTGCAAGCTATCTTCATGAATAAAAAATACACACTTACTTGTTATACATCTTTTAATATTTTCAAATTATGGTCATAAAATATTTTCATGCATACACAGGAAACCAGATAGAATCTTATGACAGATGTGCACATAACTGTCAAAGAAAGCATGGCTCTGTATGCATCCCAAATGGCACCCTTTTCCCTATACCTATAGTATTTATTAGTGCAATACTTTTGACTGTTCAAAAGTAGTGACCTATGGAGACAATAGGGTGCCATTTGGGACACAGGGTCCATGATGAAAGACAATAGTAAGGAATTCTCTGCTGCTTGTTGAGAATGTATTGTTTCATTATTAGAGAGTGGGCTGCATGAGAGGGTGCTATGATGGGCTTCCTCTCCATGCCAGACGTACGCTCGTCTGTGTGTGGTACCTTTGGTTGTGAGATTTGGCACTAATGTTCCTATTTGACAGATCGTTTGTTAAAAGCCTTTTATGGCATTTCCATAGACACCATTAGGTTTAAATGAAAGCATTTCCTGCTACATGAACTCATCTGGAATCTGTTGGGGAGAACAATGGTCATTAAAAGGTCATGTTTTTGCGATTTAACATTAATGAAATGACAATTACACTCTATAAAATGTGTGTAAAACCTCATATGCAGGGCCCTTGCTTTAAAGGACATCTGAAATGTATAGCATCTTTAATGTGTCTATCAATTGTTGCTAATTTAGTGGGAACTGTCCTTTCTCTCCTTACTGGGTTTAATTTGTGAATATAATATCAGTCAACCTGGGCGCTTGGTTTGTCATCAAGAAGCTCATTCAAGCTCATGCATGTGTAATGAAATCCACTCACTCACTCTGCATACACCAATAATGTGCAATATTGAGATAACAGAGAAATGGGAGGAAAACTAAGATAGTATTATTGTTTAACTGTCAAATGCAGATATCATCATTGCAATAGCTAGTTATTTAGTCACAACTTACTCAGTTAGTTTGAAAATAAACACCAAACAACAATATTCATTCACTTTTCTTTAAAAAAATAAAAAGTACCAACTTTGACTTTTCCGTTTTTAAAACACCTGTACCAACACAATGTACCATACTTGAATAAAACAACAGAACAAAATAACCAATGAGATGGTGACCTATTAAAACAGAATACAGAACTCCCAAACAGTCATACGCCACCATTCAATCAATCACTATATTTTCAACAATAGTTAGGTCACTCTCTGAGTAAGGGCATACTTACAGCTAGCCTAAATGTATTCCCTTAAAATGACATCATGGTTTTACTGTACTCTATGTGCTTTTATAGCCACTATTAAGCAGTCCAAATCACATGCATACATACTACAAAATATACTTTACCATTTGCAAATTCATACATGAACCGACTTCATGAAATGGTACTCTAACTTTATACAACCCTCGGTTAGCATGTCATCAGCACATGCTACCTTAATAGTGCTTGTTCAAATAGTTAAGTTATTGATATTGATTGATATTATAATTGTGCACATGATGGGTTATATGTATGTATGATGTTGTTGTTGTTGCTATAAGCTCTGTACAGAAGCAGTAGCATAATGTTTTTTCACACTTTGTGCTTTCAAATCCTTTTCCACCGTATCAATAGTTTGCGTACCTACAGGGTAAGCATAAACACGCCATACAAACATATTATACACCTTGATCAATACAGCTGCATTAACACACCGTTTTGCTGTTGCATATTGTCACATTGAGCGAATATAAGTCTTTTAAATACATTTTGAATCATGGGAAGAAATATAGAGAAAACAACAACTGAGTTGAACAATTCACACAAGAAATCACAACAACATTGATAGATATGGTCTCACCATTGTTCGTCTTTTGTTTGAATGAATAAGTCCTTTTTAAAAAGTCTGGATTATTCATGAGTACCTTTACTACTTTATTACCATGGTAACCCACGTATTCATGTGTTTATCCTATGTACAGAACAAAACCTTTTCAAGTTTCCCTCATGAACAAACACACTTCCTGATATCCCTTAATCACACAATGATCCACCATCTTCAAATAAATAGGAATTTGATTTAAAAAATAAAAAAAAGTTGACATGTAAATCAAATCAAAAATGTTTTTGAAACTAAAACAAGCCGTCCCATTTAGAGTTCAGCCGTCTAAACTGCCTGACTTGAGGCTACTTATTTCACAATAGTATGTAAGTACACATATCTATCATATCTCTGATTTATCATGATGTTCTGAATGAAATGTTGCACTAGGAAGGGAGAACAGATTATATAAACAGTGACATTACATTGTGGGGAAACATTCTACTCATACCTTTATAAGTGCCTTATAGAACGACATTATGGCACAAAAACTCATTGGTTTTCAATCACAAGGCACTGACAAAGTGTCACTGGCCAGTCAGCTTGTCACCAGCCTTGTAAAATGAACTGAATTCGTAATGACTGGTTAGAAATGTTTAGAAATGTACTATTTTATAGTCTGAGGAAATAATTATGATGGTGATGGATAATGTAGAAATATTGGCCTTCCTTCCCACATTGATAGCAGTCGTTGATAATGTAGCTAACCTTCAATCTTCAGTGATGTGATGTGCACCATGATACAGAGTGAGAAGCGACATCACAAAGTGGACGGACGCCAATAACTTGAAAACGGACGGTGATTTCATAGTTCAGATACTGATTTGATAGCACCCAGAGTGCGTACATTGTAATTTAAGGGCCCCATGAATTGATGGAGAGTTAAGATTATAGCTAATTCAGTCAAATATCGCTGGGCTGTGGGCACACCCAAACTGCACTGAGGGGGTAGTGGGCAGAAACACTGAATTGGTGATGATGGGCAGTAGGGTTGAAGGTTGAAGTTCAGAGCCCTGAGGTGGTGTTCCTGTCATCAGGGCTGCTGGGTAAAGTTGAGGCTAGTAGTGAGGCTAATGGCGGGGGTTGAGGGTGAAGCTAGGAGTTAGGCTAATGGTTAGCATTGAGTGTGAGGTCAGGAGTTAGGCTAATGGCTGGGGTTGAGTCTGAGGCTAGGAGTTAGGCTAATGGCTGGGGTTGAGTCTGAGGCTAGGAGTTAGGCTAATTGAGGGTGAGACTATTAGTTAGGCTAATGGCTGGGGTTGAGGGTGAGGCTAGGAGTTAGGCTAATGGCTGGGGTTGAGTCTGAGGCTAGGAGTTAGGCTAATGGCTGGGGTTGAGGGTGAGGCTAGGAGTTAGGCTAATGGCTGGGGTTGAGGGTGAGGCTAGGAGTTAGGCTAATGGCTGGGGTTGAGGGTGAGGCTAGGAGTTAGGCTAATGGCTGGGGTTGAGGGTGAGGCTAGGAGTTAGGCTAATGGCTGGGGTTGAGGGTGAGGCTAGGAGTTAGGCTAATGGCTGGGGTTGAGGGTGAGACTATTAGTTAGGCTAATGGCTGGGGTTGAGGGTGATACTATTAGTTAGGCTAACTGCTGGGGTTGAGGGTGAGACTATTAGTTAGGCTAATGGCTGGGGTTGAGGGTGAGACTATTAGTTAGGCTAACTGCTGGGGTTGAGGGTGAGACTATTAGTTAGGCTAACTGCTGGGGTTGAGGGTGAGACTATTAGTTAAGCTAACTGCTGGGGTTGAGGGTGAGGCTAGGAGTTAGGCTAATGGCTGGGGTTGAGGGTGAGACTATTAGTTAGGCTAACTGCTGGGGTTGAGGGTGAGACTATTAGTTAGGCTAACTGCTGGGGTTGAGAGTGAGACTATTAGTTAGGCTAACTGCTGAGGTTGAGGGTGAGGCTAATGGTTGGGGTTGAGGGTGAGACTATTAGTTAGGCTAACTGCTGGGGTTGAGGGTGAGACTATTAGTTAGGCTAACTGCTGGGGTTGAGGGTGAGACTATTAGTTAGGCTAACTGCTGGGGTTGAGGGTGAGGCTAGGAGTTAGGCTAATGGCTGGGGTTGAGAGTGAAGCTAGGAGTTAGGCTAACTGCTGGGGTTGAGGGTGAGACTATTAAGTTAGGCTAACTGCTGGGGTTGAGGGTGAGCCTATTAGTTAGGCTAACTGCTGGGGTTGAGGGTGAGGCTAGGAGTTAGGCTAACTGCTGGGGTTGAGGGTGAGGCCCCAGAGGCTCAGGTTTAGGCCCCGCACTGTAGCTTTACTACCCAGTTAGAGACGGGAACTCTCCCTGTTCAACCCCAGGCCCAGCTCACCTACACTCTCATAGTCTGGCTCCTGAACCTGGTTCCTCAGCCCCAAGTCCTCTCCATTACCAGTCTTAGTGAGGCAGATGTTCTCGTAGCCCGGGTCGATGCTATCTGCAGGGGACTCCTGGAGGTCCCCAGAGGGTCCCTGTGGGTCTGACTCCCCCTCTCCGAGCTGGGGGTAGATGTCCCTGACAGTAGCGTAGAGATCACTGGAGGACGACTCAGGGACCAGACCTTTGATCTCAGCGATGCTGCTGTAGTCACTCTCCTTCTCCTCCACGTCTAGGTGTGTCTTCCTCACTGTGGAGTACATGTCTGACAGCTGGAGAGAAAGAGGGATGAGAGAGTGAGAGAGAGCAAGAGTAGGAGAGAAAGAAAGAAAGAGCGAGAGAGAGAGAACGAAAGAGCGAGAGAGAGAGTGAGAGAGAGAGAAGGAAAGAAAGAAAGAGCGAGAGAAAGAGAGAAAGAAAGAGAGAGAGAGAGAAGGAAAGAAAGAAAGAGCGAGAGAAAGAGAGAAAGAAAGCAGTCAGAGTGAGCATCGAAGGACTATTTGATTTATGCATCCTTTATTCAACCAGGGAAGTCACAGTTAGACTGACATCTCTTTTTCAAGTGATTCCTAAATAAGCATCAGGACAATAGGGGAATGAGTTCAGTGGAAGGCCACAACCCTACCTCGTTCTCCAACAGCACATGGTTGTGAAGCCCCGGTGAGGGAGAGAGTAACTAGAAGAGAAAACAACACAAACAAGTCCACGCATTACAATATACCAGAACCATGTGTGTTGTGCATACTCCCACCTGAGCTAAGCAGGTGTATGATATGTAATCAATCATTTATGAACAACATTACGGATTAATCAGTTAATACACAATGAGAATTGTAGCGATGTTATTGTGTATAGCTGCTATATACAGTTCCTTATGATTGATGGGGTCATTAATCAACAACACATCGCTGACAGACATCAAAAACACCTTTCTAGGGTGTCAATATCAGAGCTGGTACAGTAGCTAGCTGGCTACTACTTCACGCCTCCTATATGTTGGATGTACTGAGGAATAAGCATGGTTTAAAATCCATTGTTCACTTGGTCAAGGACATATAAGATGTAAATCTTGAGTTAGACAACCCAAGGTTAACCAATGACTTTACATGGGGACTGGTGAGGATGATGATGGGATAACTTGAATGTAGAACCAGAAAAGGTTGACCACTACCATCTATATTCAGCATCATCTATCGTCAGCATCCTCTATATTCAGCATCATCTCTCCATCATCTCCATCTATTTCAGCATCTCTCCATCATTATTCAGCATCGTCCCTCCATCAATATTCAGCATCTCTCCATCAATATTCAGCAACTCTCCATAAATTTTCAGCATCGTCCCTCCCATCTATATTCAGCATCTCTCCATCAATATTCAGCATCTCTCCATCAATATTCAGCATCATCTCTCCATCTATATTCAGCATCTCTCCATCAATATTCAGCATCATCTCTCCATCAATATTCAGCATCTCTCCATCAATATTCATCATCATCTCTCCATCAATATTCAGCATCATCTCTCCATCAATATTCAGCATCTCTCCATCAATATTCATCATCATCTCTCCATCAATATTCATCATCATCATCTCTCCATCAATATTCAGCATCATCTCTCCATCAATATTCAGCATCATCTCTCCATCAATATTCAGCATCTCTCCATCAATATTCATCATCATCTCTCCATCAATATTCAGCATCTCTCCATCAATATTCATCATCATCTCTCCATCAATATTCATCATCATCTCTCCATCAATATTCAGCATCATCTCTCCATCAATATTCAGCATCTCTCCATCAATATTCATCATCATCTCTCCATCTATATTCAGCATCATCTCTCCATCTATATTCAGCATCATCTCTCCATCTATATTCAGCATCATCTCTCCATCAATATTCAGCATCATCTCTCCATCAATATTCAGCATCTCTCCATCAATATTCATCATCATCTCTCCATCAATATTCAGCATCATCTCTCCATCAATATTCAGCATCATCTCTCCATCAATATTCAGCATCTCTCCATCAATATTCAGCATCATCTCTCCATCTATATTCAGCATAATCTCTCCATCTATATTCAGCATCATCTCTCCATCTATATTCAGCATCATCTCTCCATCTATATTCAGCATCATCTCTCCATCAATATTCAGCATCATCTCTCCATCAATATTCAGCATCTCTCCATCAATATTCATCATCATCTCTCCATCAATATTCAGCATCTCTCCATCAATATTCATCATCATCTCTCCATCAATATTCAGCATCATCTCTCCATCTATATTCAGCATCTCTCCATCAATATTCAGCATCATCTCGCAATCTATATTCAGCATCTCTCTGTTACCTCTCCATCAATATTCAGCATCTCTCCATCTATATTCAGCATCATCTCTCCATCAATATTCAGCATCTCTCCATCAATATTCAGCATCATCTCGCAATCTATATTCAGCATCTCTCTGTTACCTCTCCATCAATATTCAGCATCTCTCCATCTATATTCAGCATCATCTCTCCATCCATATTCAGCATCTCTCCTTCATCTCTCCTTTGTTTCTCTCAGAGAGCATTGAATTCATATGGCCTTGGAGCCCAGTGGTGTGGAATCATGAAGAAAGTTCCTGACCCCGTCATCAACAAGCCTCCATGTGTCTCTCATAATGTGAGTCTGCTCTAATTCCTGAATTCCCTGAAGTCTTTGTCCATGTAGCTTAACAAATGAAAGTGCCAGTCCAGTTAAGTAAGTTGTTTCATGACTACAACCAGGAGTTGCTCCTGACTACATGATTTAACCAGGAGAAAACAGGTTCCTAGACATACCAGCCAAGTCACTTGTCTTGAGCACATTAAGGCTGAAAGGTCAGGTCACTTCCATGGTCAGGAAAAACTATGAAAAGTATGCATGTTAAGGCATTCCTTCACTCAGTTAAGACGTCTTATAGATAAGAATGTACACTATATATACACACACAAAAAAATTGTCCGTCCGCGGTTGCAACACAGTTCCAAACTGTCTCTGGAAGCAACGTCAGCACAAGAACGGTTCGTTGGGAGCTTCATGAAATAGGTTTCCATGGCCGAGCAGCCACACACACAAGCCTAAGATCACCGTGCGCAATGCCAAACGTCGGCTGGAGTGGTGTAAAGCTCGCCCACATTTGACTCGAGCTGTGGAAACGCGTTCTCTGGAGTGATGAATCACACTTCACCATCTGGCAGTCTGATGGACGAATCTGGGTTGAGCAGATGCCAGGAGTACGCTACCTACCCCAATGCATTGTGCCAACTGTAAAGTTTGGTGGAGGAGGAATAATGGTCTGGGGCTGTTTTTCATGGTTTGGGCTAGGCCCCTTAGTTCCAAATCTTAACGCTACAGCATACAATGACATTCTAGACAATTCTGTGATTCCAACTTTGTAACAGTTTGGGGCGTCCACATACTTTTGGTCATTTGGTGTATCAAGGCAGTTTGGGGTATGGACTGACAGACAGGACATCTACTATGAGGCTGATGATGGAGGACTGAAGTCTAACATGCCAACGCATCAGTCAGCAAGAGAATATGTGGTTTGGTTTCACATGGGTACACAAACACACACACATACAGGCACACACACATACAGGCACACACACATACAGGCAAACACACATACAGGCAAACACACACAAACATATGCGCGCGCACACACCCCCCCCCACAGGCAAACACACACATACAGGCAAACCCGCACACACACACACACACACACATACAGGCAAACACACACACACACACATACAGGCAAACACACACGCACGCACACGCACACACACACACACACACACACACACACATACAGGCAAACACACACACACACTCTGAATAAAATAAAGCTTTTTCCCTTTGGCGACAGACAACTTGACTGTTGACATGCTGAATATCACAGTTTATCTAAGAAAATGGCCCCTGGTGTACATCACACTAGTGATGGGCAAGGTCAATTACATTTTGTCAGTGTAGAGCAGAAGCTTGTAAGGTCATGGGCAATTAATTTGTCATTTCTGTTTATTATGGCTCAATAGCTGAGTTACAGAGCAGGAGAGGATATTGTATGTGTCATATGTGTGTGTGTGTGTGTGTGTGTGTGAGGGATCTGAGGGTCTACCTTAGGAAGAACCTTTCAGACATAAACACGCAGATGTCCTCCTGTGTACACACACACACACTTGAGTGTCATCCGTCATCTGCCTGGTCTGTCAGACAGAGGAGAGCCTGCCCACAATCAATCTCCTTCCCTCTCCTCCGCTCATCTCTTCTCCCCCTCTCTTCTCTTCTCCGCAACACCATAACAAAAGACACCCACATCCTCTCCTCCACTCTGATCTGCATACATTACCATACACATTACGGTCTGACAAGACAAATCACCAGCCAACCCCAGTCACACCGATGCACCGCCACCGAGAATAAAGAACGTTCTGGGTTAACCTTAAATCAGCTCCAGAGTGTGTGCAAATGTGTGTGTGTCCATATGATTCCATCCGTGCGTGTGTAATATAGAGGTTGTAAAAATAAAATTGGGGGTAGAGACACGTAGAGGAGAATTAATGGTGACTTCAAATTCCAACACGGGAGACGCAATAGGAACATGCTTTTGGGGGTGCAGGTGGCCCAGCACAGCCCTGCGGTTGGTTCAATATTTCATCATATAGCAGGGAGCCAGAGGGTCAAGCTGGGCTAGGCGTCACCTGCTGTCCAATGGTACACTTGTATTACTGATTAGCTAATTGGCTGGAGCTTCAGAGACAAAAGAAGGTTGCTAGGAGAAAAGCCACAAAGGAGGGCTAGACAGACAAGGCTGTGTGTGTGTGTATGGGGGGGTTGTAGTTTGTGTATGTGTCTGTGTACGTGTGCACGTGTGTGTGTGTGTGGGGGGTGTAGTTTGTGTATCTGTGTACGTGTGCGTGGGGGGGGGGGGGGGGTGTAGTTTGTGTATCTGTGTACGTGTGCGTGGGGGGGGGTGTAGTTTGTGTATCTGTGTACGTGTGCGTGGGGGGGTGTAGTTTGTGTATCTGTGTGCGTGTGTGGGGGGGGTGTAGTTTGTGTATCTGTGTACGTGTGTGTGTGTGTGTGTGGGGGGGGGGGGGGGGGGGGTTGTAGTTTGTGTATCAGTGTACGTGTGTGGGGGGAATTGTAGTTTGTGTATCTGTGTACATGTACGTGTGTGTGTGTGTGTGTGGGGGGGGGGTTGTAGTTTGTGTATCTGTGTACATGTACGTGTGTGTGGGGGGGGGGGGGGGGGGGGGAGGTTGTAGTTTGTGTATCTGTGTACATGTACGTGTGTGTGTGGGGGAGGGGGGGGTTGTAGTTTGTGTATCTGTGTACATGTACGTGTGTGTGTGTGTGTGGGGAGGGGGGGGGTTGTAGTTTGTGTATCTGTGTACATGTACGTGTGTGTGTGTGTGGGGGAGGGGGGGGTTGTAGTTTGTGTATCTGTGTACATGTACGTGTGTGTGTGTGTGTGGGGAGGGGGGGGGGGGGTTGTAGTTTGTGTATCTGTGTACATGTACGTGTGTGTGTGTGTGTGTGTGTGTGTGGGGGGTGGGGTTTTAGTTTGTGTATCTGTGTACATGTACGTGTGTGTGCACTTCGTTTTATTACGGGTGACAGGTTCAGTACACATCACTGCATTCTTTACCAGAAGGTAGGTTGGCCCTCTTTGAAGTCTCGCAGGTTGATTCATCGCTGTCTGTTTATTTATAAAGCTCTCACTAAAACTCCCGGCGTACCTAACTTCATTAATAACCTTTAGATCTCTCTCATCGGGTGCAGGAAGTTTGCCAGGGCAAAGGATGCAAATCACTATCTAGTGAAACAATGCATATAGTATTGTGAGGAATAATTAGCGCTGTCGTCCTACTGTCTGTTTACTCAATTTCTCACTTACACACATAGGCGTACACAAACACAGACAGAAACACAGACAACCCTCCTCACCTCTCCGTTGTGAAGTGCTGCCCCCATTACCACCACCCCTCCTGCGTCCATCATGGTAGGCTGGTTGTCGTTCTCATCCAGCACCTTGTCAGGTACAGGCGGGGGTCTGTCCTCCTCCTCGGGCTCCTCTGTGGGGCTTACAGCAGCAGTGATGGTGGCTGAGCGCCTGGCCTCCAGGTCTGCACTGTAACGGCTCTTCTTGTTCAGATCCACCGAGGCGTACTCCACTCCCGCGCACAGGGGCCCCCGCTCCGGAGTGCTGCAGGGGCTGAGGTGGCCATTGTGGAGGGCTGGACGGTGGTGGGAAGGGGGTAGGGGGTTGTGGAGGTGGTGAGGGTGAGGGTCGTCATCGGGGCTGAAGGGGGACGTAGTACCGTGTCCGTTGGGTATACCTACAGCCAGGCTCCCTGGATGGTCCTTCAGCTCTTTGACCGTCTCGTAGAGGGAGTCTTCAACGCTCACGTCACGGGACGCCGTTAAGATGCCGCCTCTCTCCTTCACCACCTAGTTAGTTGATTGAGACAGCTGTCAGTACATTAGGACTAGTCTTCCTGGGTGTTTACTCCAACACAATATAGACAACACAATCCAGTACAGCTATACAATAAAAACAAGAGGACTCATTCCAATAAGTAGCTGAATAAGTACACAGGAACAACAACAATATGAATCCCTAATACCTCGTAGGTGCCGTCTCCAGAGACGGGTAGAGGGGGTTCGCTGGAGGATCCCATCCCCTCCAGGGCGCTGTTGGGTGGGATGCTGGGAAGCTCACGGTCCTGGGGACACTTGGAGCTCCGCAGCTCTGACTGGCTGGACAGCATCTCCTCAGAGGGCTGGGGACTGCTGTCCTGGGTGTCTGTCAACACTGGGAGAGGATGGATGTATCCAATTAAATCCATTTTTTTTAAAGATGAGTTGGGTCGAGTTTAATTGAATTGGACACAACAAAGGGGATAGTGGGTGGGTGGTTATGCCGGGTTAACAGAGAGAGTTTGAGAACCAGGTACTGCAGTGAGGCCTCTTGTATTAGACCACTGCGCCCCTCGGGAGCCCCACGTCACTGCAGTACCTGGTTGGAATCCAGGCTGCATCACATCTGGCCGTGGATTAGATAGCCACAGGTGTGGAAGCCAAATGAATAATCAAGCAAATGTGTAGGGTGAAGGCTAAATGTGGATGTAATGTATTCTGAATGAAAATTCCACTCTCTGAAACTCTCTGACAAACAAATGACACGTGCAGAAGAAGTCATTGTGCGTGTATTACCTGTACCACTGGTTAGTGGGCCGTTGTGTGAACTGCTCACCACTAGGTCAGTCCCTGGGCTGTCCACAGATTGACTTCCGGTAAACGTCTCTCTCTCAGATACCTGTACAATAGAGACAAGGACTAGGTTAGGATGGGTCTATGTGGCACAATATAGACACAGATCTGGGATCAGTTTAACCTAAATCCCTATGTGGTCCTGTGTGGCTCAGTCAGTACACATACAACAAACATATGCGCTCACTGTATTAGAAGTCACTTCGGATAAAAACATCTGCTAGGTAGAGCCAAATACATTACAGACACATGAAATCAGTGTCCTTCTACTCCTCAATCTGAGAGGCTGAGAGCAAATCTAATATATTTACACTTGAATTCATATTAACACCATGACATTGTGGGGGGAGAAACGGACATTGAGCTAGCAGCCACTGCAGGCCTTTGTTTGTTGTTTTTCAGACACCTTCACTGACAGAAAACCAAGGGACAGTGAGCTATATAGCTCTATAGCACCTCCTATTGGCTGTGTCTGGTAATGACTGTTGCTAGGCTGAATCTGATGGAATTCCTACAGACATAGGAGTTAGCTGCGCAGCACTTAGCCTGTCGAGGACAAAGACAACGAGCTTATTTAACCTAATAATGAGACCAGTAATCATGCTGTCGAGTAGAAGACAAAGCCCCTATTTAACCTGTCACTCTGTGACAGACACACCACTGTTTAAGTGAAGTCCTCTTCAATACTTTCACAGGCGAGGCGCAACATTACAGCGTAAAGGTTACTCACCAGATATCCAATCTATCAGATAAAAACGTTTCCATGTCCCTGGAAGTGTGAGCAGAGTGTGTGTGTGTGTGTGTGTGTGTGTGTGTGTGTGTGTGTGTGTGTGTGTGTGTGTGTGTGTGTGTGTGTCACTGTGTGTGTGTGTGTGTGTGTGTGTGTGTGTGTGTGTGTGTCACTGTGTGTGTGTGAAAGAAAAGGTCAATTAAATATTGTGGCTCTGAAAATAGTGATTCTTCTCTGAGAACATTAAAGTCCATATACAGTGCCTTGCGAAAGTATTCGGCCCCCTTGAACTTTGCGACCTTTTGCCACATTTCAGGCTTCAAATATAAAGATATAAAACTGTATTTTTTTGTGAAGAATCAACAACAAGTGGGACACAATCATGAAGTGGAATGACATTTATTGGATATTTCAAACTTTTTTAACAAATCAAAAAATGAAAAATTGGGCGTGCAAAATTATTCAGCCCCTTTACTTTCAGTGCAGCAAACTCTCTACAGAAGTTCAGTGAGGATCTCTGAATGATCCAATGTTGACCTAAATGACTAATGATGATAAATACAATCCACCTGTGTGTAATCAAGTCTCCGTATAAATGCACCTGCACTGTGATAGTCTCAGAGGTCCGTTAAAAGCGCAGAGAGCATCATGAAGAACAAGGAACACACCAGGCAGGTCCGAGATACTGTTGTGAAGAAGTTTAAAGCCGGATTTGCATACAAAAAGATTTCCCAAGCTTTAAACATCCCAAGGAGCACTGTGCAAGCGATAATATTGAAATGGAAGGAGTATCAGACCACTGCAAATCTACCAAGACCTGGCCGTCCCTCTAAACTTTCAGCTCATACAAGGAGAAGACTGATCAGAGATGCAGCCAAGAGGCCCATGATCACTCTGGATGAACTGCAGAGATCTACAGCTGAGGTGGGAGACTCTGTCCATAGGACAACAATCAGTCGTATATTGCACAAATCTGGCCTTTATGGAAGAGTGGCAAGAAGAAAGCCATTTCTTAAAGATATCCATAAAAAGTGTTGTTTAAAGTTTGCCACAAGCCACCTGGGAGACACACCAAACATGTGGAAGAAGGTGCTCTGGTCAGATGAAACCAAAATTGAACTCTTTGGCAACAATGCAAAACGTTATGTTTGGCGTAAAAGCAACACAGCTGATCACTCTGAACACACCATCCCCACTGTCAAACATGGTGGTGGCAGCATCATGGTTTGGTCCTACTTTTCTTCAGCAGGGACAGGGAACATGGTTAAAATTGATGGGAAGATGGATGGAGCCAAATACAGGACCATTCTGGAAGAAAACCTGATGGAGTCTGCAAAAGACCTGAGACTGGGACGGAGATTTGTCTTCCAACAAGACAATGATCCAAAACATAAAGCAAAATCTACAATGGAATGGTTCAAAAATAAACATATCCAGGTGTTAGAATGGCCAAGTCAAAGTCCAGACCTGAATCCAATCGAGAATCTGTGGAAAGAACTGAAAACTGCTGTTCACAAATGCTCTCCATCCAACCTCACTGAGCTCGAGCTGTTTTGCAAGGAGGAATGGGAAAAAATTTCAGTCTCTCGATGTGCAAAACTGATAGACATACCCCAAGCGACTTACAGCTGTAATCGCAGCAAAAGGTGGCGCTACAAAGTATTAACTTAAGGGGGCTGAATAATTTTGCACGCCCAATTTTTCAGTTTTTGATTTGTTAAAAAAGTTTGAAATATCCAATAAATGTCGTTCCACTTCACGATTGTGTCCCACTTGTTGTTGATTCTTCACAAAAAAATACAGTTTTATATCTTTATGTTTGAAGCCTGAAATGTGGCAAAAGGTCGCAAAGTTCAAGGGGGCCGAATACTTTCGCAAGGCACTGTAAAGATACTGCAGACCGAAGTGGAAGACATTCTACCCATCTGGTGTTGTTTCCAGACCACAGTACACAGTCTGTGTGTGTTAGCGTGAGAGAGTGTGTCAGAGTAAATATTTTGACTGCATTCATCACATTAAACTAATACTCCTTCCCCACTCTGGAAGTCATGTCTCCCTTCTGTCTATTCCTTCCTGGATAATGTTGACCTCTGAACTCTTAACCTGGGTCATCATCCCTCCTGTTCTACACCACACTCAGGCAAAGGAGTGGCTACATCTTCCTCTCCCTCTCTCCTCCCTCCTTCTCCGGTCATTATGGATGCTAATGTAAAACTGCCTCATGCTCGACACCCCCTGACACCCAGAGAGAGACACTCACTCGCATGCACACAGGCACATGCACAAACACAAACAGATTCACAACTCACAGCTGTTCTCTCCTCTCCAAGAGTCTAACCCAGCGAGACACCAACTCACAGCTGTTCTCTCCTCTCCAAGAGTCTAACCCAGCGAGACACCAACTCACAGCTGTTCTCTCCTCTCCAAGAGTCTAACCCAGCGAGACACCAACTCACAGCTGTTCTCTCCTCTCCAAGAGTCTAACCCAGCGAGACACCAACTCACAGCTGTTCTCTCCTCTCCAAGAGTCTAACCCAGCGAGACACCAACTCACAGCTGTTCTCTCCTCTCCAAGAGTCTAACCCAGGAAGACACCAACTCACAGCTGTTCTCTCCTCTCCAAGAGTCTAACCCAGGAAGACACCAACTCACAGCAGTTCTCTCCTCTCCAAGAGTCTAACCCAGGAAGACACCAACTCACAGCTGTTCTCTCCTCTCCAAGAGTCTAACCCAGCGAGACACCAACTCACAGCTGTTCTCTCCTCTCCAAGAGTCTAACCCAGGAAGACACCAACTCACAGCTGTTCTCTCCTCTCCAAGAGCCTAACCCAACGAGACACCAACTCACAGCTGTTCTCTCCTCTCCAAGAGTCTAACCCAGGAAGACACCAACTCACAGCTGTTCTCTCCTCTCCAAGAGTCTAACCCAGGAAGACACCGACTCACAGCTGTTCTCTCCTCTCCAAGAGTCTAACCCAGCGAGACACCAACTCACAGCTGTTCTCTCCTCTCCAAGAGTCTAACCCAGCGAGACACCAACTCACAGCTGTTCTCTCCTCTCCAAGAGTCTAACCCAGGAAGACACCAACTCACAGCTGTTCTCTCCTCTCCAAGAGTCTAACCCAGGAAGACACCAACTCACAGCAGTTCTCTCCTCTCCAAGAGTCTAACCCAGGAAGACACCAACTCACAGCTGTTCTCTCCTCTCCAAGAGTCTAACCCAGCGAGACACCAACTCACAGCTGTTCTCTCCTCTCCAAGAGTCTAACCCAGGAAGACACCAACTCACAGCTGTTCTCTCCTCTCCAAGAGCCTAACCCAACGAGACACCAACTCACAGCTGTTCTCTCCTCTCCAAGAGTCTAACCCAGGAAGACACCAACTCACAGCTGTTCTCTCCTCTCCAAGAGTCTAACCCAGGAAGACACCGACTCACAGCTGTTCTCTCCTCTCCAAGAGTCTAACCCAGGAAGACACCAACTCACAGCTGTTCTCTCCTCTCCAAGAGTCTAACCCAGCGAGACACCAACTCACAGCTGTTCTCTCCTCTCCAAGAGTCTAACCCAGGAAGACACCAACTCACAGCTGTTCTCTCCTCTCCAAGAGTCTAACCCAGGAAGACACCGACTCACAGCTGTTCTCTCCTCTCCAAGAGTCTAACCCAGCGAGACACCAACTCACAGCTGTTCTCTCCTCTCCAAGAGTCTAACCCAGGAAGACACCAACTCACAGCTGTTCTCTCCTCTCCAAGAGTCTAACCCAGGAAGACACCGACTCACAGCTGTTCTCTCCTCTCCAAGAGTCTAACCCAGCGAGACACCAACTCACAGCTGTTCTCTCCTCTCCAAGAGTCTAACCCAGGAAGACACCAACTCACAGCTGTTCTCTCCTCTCCAAGAGCCTAACCCAACGAGACACCAACTCACAGCTGTTCTCTCCTCTCCAAGAGTCTAACCCAGGAAGACACCAACTCACAGCTGTTCTCTCCTCTCCAAGAGTCTAACCCAGGAAGACACCGACTCACAGCTGTTCTCTCCTCTCCAAGAGTCTAACCCAGGAAGACACCAACTCACAGCTGTTCTCTCCTCTCCAAGAGTCTAACCCAGCGAGACACCAACTCACAGCTGTTCTCTCCTCTCCAAGAGTCTAACCCAGCGAGACACCAACTCACAGCTGTTCTCTCCTCTCCAAGAGTCTAACCCAGCGAGACACCAACTCACAGCTGTTCTCTCCTCTCCAAGAGTCTAACCCAGGAAGACACCAACTCACAGCTGTTCTCTCCTCTCCAAGAGCCTAACCCAACGAGACACCAACTCACAGCTGTTCTCTCCTCTCCAAGAGTCTAACCCAGGAAGACACCAACTCACAGCTGTTCTCTCCTCTCCAAGAGTCTAACCCAGGAAGACACCGACTCACAGCTGTTCTCTCCTCTCCAAGAGTCTAACCCAGCGAGACACCAACTCACAGCTGTTCTCTCCTCTCCAAGAGTCTAACCCAGCGAGACACCAACTCACAGCTGTTCTCTCCTCTCCAAGAGTCTAACCCAGGAAGACACCAACTCACAGCTGTTCTCTCCTCTCCAAGAGTCTAACCCAGGAAGACACCAACTCACAGCAGTTCTCTCCTCTCCAAGAGTCTAACCCAGGAAGACACCAACTCACAGCTGTTCTCTCCTCTCCAAGAGTCTAACCCAGCGAGACACCAACTCACAGCTGTTCTCTCCTCTCCAAGAGTCTAACCCAGGAAGACACCAACTCACAGCTGTTCTCTCCTCTCCAAGAGCCTAACCCAACGAGACACCAACTCACAGCTGTTCTCTCCTCTCCAAGAGTCTAACCCAGGAAGACACCAACTCACAGCTGTTCTCTCCTCTCCAAGAGTCTAACCCAGCGAGACACCAACTCACAGCTGTTCTCTCCTCTCCAAGAGTCTAACCCAGCGAGACACCAACTCACAGCTGTTCTCTCCTCTCCAAGAGTCTAACCCAGGAAGACACCAACTCACAGCTGTTCTCTCCTCTCCAAGAGTCTAACCCAGGAAGACACCAACTCACAGCAGTTCTCTCCTCTCCAAGAGTCTAACCCAGGAAGACACCAACTCACAGCTGTTCTCTCCTCTCCAAGAGTCTAACCCAGCGAGACACCAACTCACAGCTGTTCTCTCCTCTCCAAGAGTCTAACCCAGGAAGACACCAACTCACAGCTGTTCTCTCCTCTCCAAGAGCCTAACCCAACGAGACACCAACTCACAGCTGTTCTCTCCTCTCCAAGAGTCTAACCCAGGAAGACACCAACTCACAGCTGTTCTCTCCTCTCCAAGAGTCTAACCCAGGAAGACACCGACTCACAGCTGTTCTCTCCTCTCCAAGAGTCTAACCCAGCGAGACACCAACTCACAGCTGTTCTCTCCTCTCCAAGAGTCTAACCCAGCGAGACACCAACTCACAGCTGTTCTCTCCTCTCCAAGAGTCTAACCCAGGAAGACACCAACTCACAGCTGTTCTCTCCTCTCCAAGAGTCTAACCCAGGAAGACACCAACTCACAGCAGTTCTCTCCTCTCCAAGAGTCTAACCCAGGAAGACACCAACTCACAGCTGTTCTCTCCTCTCCAAGAGTCTAACCCAGCGAGACACCAACTCACAGCTGTTCTCTCCTCTCCAAGAGTCTAACCCAGGAAGACACCAACTCACAGCTGTTCTCTCCTCTCCAAGAGCCTAACCCAACGAGACACCAACTCACAGCTGTTCTCTCCTCTCCAAGAGTCTAACCCAGGAAGACACCAACTCACAGCTGTTCTCTCCTCTCCAAGAGTCTAACCCAGGAAGACACCGACTCACAGCTGTTCTCTCCTCTCCAAGAGTCTAACCCAGGAAGACACCAACTCACAGCTGTTCTCTCCTCTCCAAGAGTCTAACCCAGCGAGACACCAACTCACAGCTGTTCTCTCCTCTCCAAGAGTCTAACCCAGGAAGACACCAACTCACAGCTGTTCTCTCCTCTCCAAGAGTCTAACCCAGGAAGACACCGACTCACAGCTGTTCTCTCCTCTCCAAGAGTCTAACCCAGCGAGACACCAACTCACAGCTGTTCTCTCCTCTCCAAGAGTCTAACCCAGGAAGACACCAACTCACAGCTGTTCTCTCCTCTCCAAGAGTCTAACCCAGGAAGACACCGACTCACAGCTGTTCTCTCCTCTCCAAGAGTCTAACCCAGCGAGACACCAACTCACAGCTGTTCTCTCCTCTCCAAGAGTCTAACCCAGGAAGACACCAACTCACAGCTGTTCTCTCCTCTCCAAGAGCCTAACCCAACGAGACACCAACTCACAGCTGTTCTCTCCTCTCCAAGAGTCTAACCCAGGAAGACACCAACTCACAGCTGTTCTCTCCTCTCCAAGAGTCTAACCCAGGAAGACACCGACTCACAGCTGTTCTCTCCTCTCCAAGAGTCTAACCCAGGAAGACACCAACTCACAGCTGTTCTCTCCTCTCCAAGAGTCTAACCCAGCGAGACACCAACTCACAGCTGTTCTCTCCTCTCCAAGAGTCTAACCCAGGAAGACACCAACTCACAGCTGTTCTCTCCTCTCCAAGAGCCTAACCCAACGAGACACCAACTCACAGCTGTTCTCTCCTCTCCAAGAGCCTAACCCAGCGAGACACCAACTCACAGCTGTTCTCTCCTCTCCAAGAGTCTAACCCAGGAAGACACCAACTCACAGCTGTTCTCTCCTCTCCAAGAGCCTAACCCAACGAGACACCAACTCACAGCTGTTCTCTCCTCTCCAAGAGTCTAACCCAGGAAGACACCAACTCACAGCTGTTCTCTCCTCTCCAAGAGTCTAACCCAGGAAGACACCGACTCACAGCTGTTCTCTCCTCTCCAAGAGTCTAACCCAGGAAGACACCAACTCACAGCTGTTCTCTCCTCTCCAAGAGTCTAACCCAGCGAGACACCAACTCACAGCTGTTCTCTCCTCTCCAAGAGTCTAACCCAGCGAGACACCAACTCACAGCTGTTCTCTCCTCTCCAAGAGTCTAACCCAGCGAGACACCAACTCACAGCTGTTCTCTCCTCTCCAAGAGTCTAACCCAGGAAGACACCAACTCACAGCTGTTCTCTCCTCTCCAAGAGCCTAACCCAACGAGACACCAACTCACAGCTGTTCTCTCCTCTCCAAGAGTCTAACCCAGGAAGACACCAACTCACAGCTGTTCTCTCCTCTCCAAGAGTCTAACCCAGGAAGACACCGACTCACAGCTGTTCTCTCCTCTCCAAGAGTCTAACCCAGCGAGACACCAACTCACAGCTGTTCTCTCCTCTCCAAGAGTCTAACCCAGCGAGACACCAACTCACAGCTGTTCTCTCCTCTCCAAGAGTCTAACCCAGGAAGACACCAACTCACAGCTGTTCTCTCCTCTCCAAGAGTCTAACCCAGGAAGACACCAACTCACAGCAGTTCTCTCCTCTCCAAGAGTCTAACCCAGGAAGACACCAACTCACAGCTGTTCTCTCCTCTCCAAGAGTCTAACCCAGCGAGACACCAACTCACAGCTGTTCTCTCCTCTCCAAGAGTCTAACCCAGGAAGACACCAACTCACAGCTGTTCTCTCCTCTCCAAGAGCCTAACCCAACGAGACACCAACTCACAGCTGTTCTCTCCTCTCCAAGAGTCTAACCCAGGAAGACACCAACTCACAGCTGTTCTCTCCTCTCCAAGAGTCTAACCCAGGAAGACACCGACTCACAGCTGTTCTCTCCTCTCCAAGAGTCTAACCCAGGAAGACACCAACTCACAGCTGTTCTCTCCTCTCCAAGAGTCTAACCCAGCGAGACACCAACTCACAGCTGTTCTCTCCTCTCCAAGAGTCTAACCCAGGAAGACACCAACTCACAGCTGATCTCTCCTCTCCAAGAGTCTAACCCAGGAAGACACCAACTCACAGCTGTTCTCTCCTCTCCAAGAGTCTAACCCAGGAAGACACCAACTCACAGCTGTTCTCTCCTCTCCAAGAGTCTAACCCAGGAAGACACCGACTCACAGCTGTTCTCTCCTCTCCAAGAGTCTAACCCAGGAAGACACCAACTCACAGCTGTTCTCTCCTCTCCAAGAGTCTAACCCAGCGAGACACCAACTCACAGCTGTTCTCTCCTCTCCAAGAGTCTAACGCAGCGAGACACCAACTCACAGCTGTTCTCTCCTCTCCAAGAGCCTAACCCAACGAGACACCAACTCACAGCTGTTCTCTCCTCTCCAAGAGTCTAACCCAGGAAGACACCGACTCACAGCTGTTCTCTCCTCTCCAAGAGTCTAACCCAGGAAGACACCAACTCACAGCTGTTCTCTCCTCTCCAAGAGCCTAACCCAGCGAGACACCAACTCACAGCTGTTCTCTCCTCTCCAAGAGTTTAACCCAGGAAGACACCAACTCACAGCTGTTCTCTCCTCTCCAAGAGTCTAACCCAGGAAGACACCGACTCACAGCTGTTCTCTCCTCTCCAAGAGTCTAACCCAGGAAAACACAGACTCACAGCTGTTCTCTCCTCTCCAAGAGTCTAACCCAGCGAGACACCAACTCACAGCTGTTCTCTCCTCTCCAAGAGCCTAACCCAGGAAGACACCAACTCACAGCTGTTCTCTCCTCTCCTAGAGTCTAACCCAGCGAGACACCAACTCACAGCTGTTCTCTCCTCTCCAAAAGCCTAACCCAGGAAGACACCAACTCACAGCTGTTCTCTCCTCTCCTAGAGTCTAACCCAGCGAGACACCATCTCACAGCTGTTCTCTCCTCTCCAAGAGCCTAACCCAGCGAGACACCAACTCACAGCTGATCTCTCCTCTCCAAGAGCCTAACCCAGCGAGACACCAACTCACAGCTGTTCTCTCCTCTCCAAGAGTCTAACCCAGGAAGACATCAACTCAACCATTCTGCTAGACAAGTTGCCTCTGACATGTTCTCTCCCACTTTTCATTGACTAACCCTGTATCCCACAAGGCCAACCCTCACTCATAGAAGTGTTGAGAGGAATGTCTTGACAGAAAATGAAAGGAGGAACTCTCAGATTTCTATTCAGCACTTCAGCAGAATAACTTAGACTTGCCGTTTCAATTTAAGGAAGCGAGAGAACCCTTTAAAAGAGGGAAAAGAGGAAAGGGAGGAGGACGACTTCAGACAGACTCACTCCATTCATGAGGTTCTCATGGTCTCCTGGGCGGCCATTGGATTTATTTTGCCTGGAGAAGAAGAAGGAAGAAGATGATTAAAGCTTTGACTTTGTCTGTTTGGAGGTTATGTATGGACTCAACTACAGTCTACAGAAGACTGTAATAATGCAGTCTATTATGCAGACACCCAACTGTGTTAGTCTGTCTGCCGGTACCAAAGTGAGAATGTGATTAATAAACTATATTACAGTACAGTATAACTACAGTGCCTTCAGTGTTCACAGCCCTTGACTTACTCTATATTTTGTTGTGTTACAGACTGAATAAAACATAGATTTTTTTTGTTTTGTTTTTGTCACCAATCTACACACAATACTCCAAATGATTTTTAGAAATGTCTGCAAAAGTATTCACACACCTGAGTCAATACATGTTAGAATCACCTTTGGCAGTGATTACAGCAGTGAGTCTTTCTGGGTAAGTCTCTAAGAGCTTTCCACACCTGGATTGGCAGTGATTACAGCAGTGAGTCTTTCTGGGTAAGTCTCTAAGAGCTTTCCACACCTGGATTGGCAGTGATTACAGCTGTGAGTCTTTCTGGGTAAGTCTCTAAGAGCTTTCCACACCTGGATTGGCAGTGATTACAGCTGTGAGTCTTTCTGGGTAAGTCTCTAAGAGCTTTCCACACCTGGATTGGCAGTGATTACAGCTGTGAGTCTTTCTGGGTAAGTCTCTAAGAGCTTTCCACACCTGGATTGGCAGTGATTACAGCTGTGAGTCTTTCTGGGTAAGTCTCTAAGAGCTTTCCACACCTGGATTGGCAGTGATTACAGCTGTGAGTCTTTCTGGGTAAGTCTCTAAGAGCTTTCCACACCTGGATTGGCAGTGATTACAGCTGTGAGTCTTTCTGGGTAAGTCTCTAAGAGCTTTCCACACCTGGATTGGCAGTGATTACAGCTGTGAGTCTTTCTGGGTAAGTCTCTAAGAGCTTTCCACACCTGGATTGGCAGTGATTACAGCTGTGAGTCTTTCTGGGTAAGTCTCTAAGAGCTTTCCACACCTGGATTGGCAGTGATTACAGCTGTGAGTCTTTCTGGGTAAGTCTCTAAGAGCTTTCCACACCTGGATTGTGCAACATTTGCACATTATGCTTTAAAAAATTCTTCAAGCTCTTTTACATTATTGATCATTGCTTGACAGCCATGTTCAAGTATTGCGATAGATTGGCAAGACTAACTAGGCCACTCTGGAACATTCAATGTCGTCTTGGTAAGCAACTCCAGTGTATATTTGGCCTTGTTTAAGGTTATTGTCCTGCTGAAATGTACATTTATCTCCCAGTGTCTGTTGGAAAGCAGACTGAACCAGGTTTTCGTCTACGATTTTGCCTGTGCTTAGCTCCATTCCGCTGATCTTTTTCCTAAAAAAGTCCACAGTCATTGACAATGACAAGCATACCCATAATAGGATGCAATCTCCACCATGTTTGAAAATATGAACAGTGGTGCTTAGTGATGTGTTGTATTGGATTTGCCTCAAACATAACACGTTGTAATCAGGACAAAAAGGGAATTGCTTTGCCACGTTGTTTTGCAGTATTACTTATTGCAAACAGGATGCATGTCTTTGAAGATGTTTTATCTGTACAGGCTTCCTTCTTTTCACTCTGAAATGTATGTTAGTATTGTGAAGCAACTACAATGTTGTTGATCCATCCTTAGCAATCATATAACACAACCATTAAACTCTGGAATTGTTTTAAAGTCATCATTGGCCCCGTGTTGAAATCCCTGAGCAGTTTCCTTACTCTCCGGCAACGGAGTTAGGAAGGACGCCAGTATCTTTTTAGTGACTGGGTGTATTGATACACCATCCAAAGTGTCATTAATAAATTCCCTATGCTCAAAGGGATATTCATGCTTTTTTATTTTTTATTTACCCATCTACCTATAGGTGCCCTTTGCGAGGAATTGGAAAACTTCCCTGGTCTTTGTGGTTGAATCTGTGTTTGAAATTAAGTGCTTGATTGAGGGACGTTACAGAGAGTTGTATGTGTGTGTTATAGAGATGAGGTAGTCATTCAAAAATCATGTTAAAAACAATTATTGCACACAGTGATTCCATGCAACTTCTGTGAATTGTTGAGCAAATGTTTATCTCCTGAACTTATTTAGGCTTTCCATAACAAAGGGTTGAAGATGTATTAACTCAATACATTTTAGCTTTTCATTTGTAATTAATTGCTACAAATTTCTGAAGAATTTATACTTTGACATAATGGGGTATTGTGTGTAGATCAGTGACACAACATCTTTTAAATTCAGGTTGTAACACAACAAGATGTGGACAAAGTCAAGGGGCGTGAATACTTTCTGAAGGCAAGTAAAACGACAGTATTCATGCATTTCATTTTATTGTGTCCCACTCACCCCTGGCAGCTGGCACACAGCTGCAGTAGCAGTGAGAGAAGCACGATGGCAGAGATGGCCATCAGGGTGACCACAAGGACCAGCGGCTCGCTGCCTAACGATGTCGCCATGGAGACCCCTGACCCCACGACCCCCGGCCCTAACAAGGCACTGAGCACCGGAGCCATGATGCATCACACTCTGGGAGGGGACCTGCTAGCAAGAGGGCATCACACACAGGGGACCTGCTAGCAGGAGGGGGGGGGGGGGGGACATCAACACAGTGGCATCAAAAGAATAGTGCACAAGGTCATTGATCATGGAAGACACCTGTGAGCCACATCTGACTCAGGTTCTTTCTCTTCATTCTTTACCGACCATAACAGGTTCATTCTCTTCATTCTATACCGACCATAACAGGTTCATTCTCTTCATTCTATACCGACCATAACAGGTTCATTCTCTTCATTCTATACCGACCATAACAGGTTCATTCTCTTCATTCTATACCGACCATAACAGGTTCATTCTCTTCATTCTATACCGACCATAACAGGTTCATTCTCTTCATTCTATACCGACCATAACAGGTTCATTCTCTTCATTCTATACCGACCATAACAGGTTCATTCTCTTCATTCTATACCGACCATAACAGGTTCATTCTCTTCATTCTATACCGACCATAACAGGTTCATTCTCTTCATTCTATACCGACCATAACAGGTTCATTCTCTTCATTCTCACTCTTCTCTACTGGTCATAAAAGTAATTTGCAGTGCTCTTCCATGACTATATACATCTATATACTATAGTTACATTGAGTTATGTTGCCACTTTCCAAATCATAAAATCATCATCCTTTAATGCAAAATGTGTCTTTTGTCTAATATATTTTTCGTTATGTGTAGGACCCAACTAAGACTGTAGTCATCGGCGTTGGCTGATGGGTATCCTAATAAATCAAATCAAAAATGGAATCCAATAGAAGACATTCTAATATCATTACAGTGGATCTTAATTCATCATATAGCGCTTCAATCTGTTACTGTTGTGCTATTACAGATCTGCCTAGTTCTCATGCAGTTGTTGCAATGTAGTGCAATGTTTTAAAACAGCCACAAGGGGGCAAGCCAGTGCAGACACAGACTGCAATGCAGGCAATGAGGGTCATACTATGTGCTACAGACACGCTGCAGTCTCCTCACTCAGAGAACACTACAGAACTTGCGTACTGCGCATGTAATAAGTAACCTCCCCACGTAAGCCATATTTGCCTGAATGCTATCCAAGAGGGTTAGGCTTAATTCAAATCAAATGAAGTGTTATTCATCACATGCTTCGTAAAAGCTTACTTACGAGCCATTCCCAACAACGCAGAGATAAAGAAAATAGAAAAGTAAAACACATAATAATAAAAGCAATAATAAATACACAATGAGTAAGGATAATTTGTCTCTATACAGGGGGTACCAGTACCGAATCCATGTGCATATAACTAGGAATAAAGTGACAGATAATACACGCCAGCTGCAGCGTATGTGATGAGTCAAAGCAGTGTTACTGTACGCAGTACCCTCAGTAGCACCTTGCGGTCGAATGCGAAGCATTTGCCATACCAGGCAGTGATGCAGCCAGCCAGGATGTTCTCAATGGTGCAGCTGTAGAGCGTTTTGAGGGCCCATCCCAAATGTTTCAGCCTCCAGAGGGGGAAGAGGCGTTGTCATGCATTCTTCACCACTGTGTTGGTGTGTGTGGACCATGTTAATTCCTGAGTGATGTGGACACTGAGGAGCTTGAAGCTCTCGACCCGCTCCACTACAGCCCCATCGATGAATGGGTGACTGCTTGGCCCTCTGTTTCCTGTAGTCCACGATCAGCTCCTTTGTCTTGCTGACTTTGAGGGAGAGGTTGTTGTCCTGGCAGTCTCTGACCTCCTCCCTATAGTCTCATCGTCGTCGGGGATCAGGCCTACCACCATTGTGTTGTCGGCAAACTTAATGATGGTGTTGGGAGTCGTGCGTGGAAATGCAGTCTTGGGTGAACAGGGAGTACAGGAAGGGACTAAGCACGCACCCCTGAGGGGTCCCTGTGTTGAGGGTCAGCGTGGTGGGTATGTTGTTGCCTACCCTCCCCACCTGGGGGAAGCCGTGAGGAATGGCACCCTTCTCCAGAATGATTTAAATAAGCCAGAGAGGTTGTGTGGCCCAGATGGCTGGCAGCCCTGAGTGTTGCTAAGGACTGGGCACTGCATCTCTCTATCTATGTGTGTGTTTATGTCTGTGTTTATGTGTGCATATATCTGTGTGTATGTACAGTACCAGTCAAAAGTTTGGACACACCTACCCTACTCACCTACTGGTATTTCTTAATTTTTACTATTTTCTACATTGTAGAATAATAGTGAAAACATCAAAACTATGAAATAACACAAATGGAATCATGTAGTAACCAAAAAAGGCTAGGGGGCACTATTTTCACGTCGGGATGAAAAGTGTGCCCAAAGTAAACTGCCTGCTACTCAGGCCCAGAAGCTAGGTTATGCATATTATTTGTTTTAAAAAACACTAGAAAAGTAGAAGTAGAAGTATAAAACACTGAAGTTTCTAAAACTGTTTGAAAACTGTTTGAATGATGTCAGTGAGTATAACATAACTTATTTGAATGCCAAGAGTGTGCAAAGCTGTCATCAAGGCAAAGGGTGGCTACTTTGAAGAATCTTAAAATATTATTGGTTACTACATGATTCCACATGTGTTATTTCATAGTTTTGATGTCTTCAATATTATTCTACAATGTAGAAAATAGTAAAAATAAAGAAAATCCCTTGAATGAGTAGGTGTCCAAACTTTACACTGGTACTGAGTGCACGTACGTACAATCAGTAGCAGTGTAAAGTTTGGACACCTACACACATACACACACCTACACACACACACACACACACACACACACACACACACACACACACACACACACACACACACACACACACACACACACACACACACACACACACACACACACACACACACACACACACACACACACACACACACACACACACACACACACACACACACACTATTTGTGTGGGGCAGGGAGAGAGAGGGAGGAAGAGAGAGAGGTAGAAAAGGAGGGCCTCAGAGACAGAAGAAAGAGGGTAGCTCTTTGCTCTAACTAACCTTGACCTTCCCTTTTCAATCAGTCAAGCAGACAGCAGTAACAGAACAGAGAAGAAGAGCCAAACATACGTCCAAAGTGATGTGTGTTTACTAGGGCCGGTATTGTGATACTCGTACTAGTATCGTGGCAATGAAACAAAACGCAAAGCGGAGAACAGCCCTAATGTTGGAAACAAACATCATTATGTTGTCATCCAGTCACATTTTTGTATTTTCCAAGCTATAGTGCACACTATTTGACATACAGTAGGTTTTTAAAGGACCAAAGAGTTTTGTGTGCTTCGTGTTTCCATTTTTGCCAAGGAAAAAATAATACTGGTATTTATGTGGGTCTGAAAAGTCCTCTTGCCACTCTGCTCCTATGCAAATGCAGTTGTGGAGCATGGGAGCTAACATCAGGCCAGTATTGTGTAGCAGAAACAACACGCACACACAGAGAGTGTGTGGTGTGAAACTCTAGCCAGTAGCAGAGTGAAAACCAACCCCTGCTTCAGTGTCAACATGTCATCATAGGACATAAAAACACCCACCAAATGATTATTATTAGAATGATCAGCTCTCAGTTGTGAAGACTAAAGACCAGTGCTGAGAAGTGACACCAAGGGGCTACGTATGTAAACATACATACTATAAATAAACTAGTCTTTAAATGTCACTTTCAGTGCCAGAGTGAGAAATATACACTTTTATCACTCCTGTGAGTTACAGTGCAAGCAGAATGTAAACAGAACCTTACCTTGACACCTTGGTTACACAGGCTGTGGTTATTCACGAGCTCGTCCTTGCCTGCAGAGAGGAGAGAGGGGAGTTACTAGCTATGGAAAGTAGTGTGGTGGTGTAGAGCAGAGCACTGCAGAACGTACAGCAGGGTGGGGTATAATATCATGCATGGATGGCATACAGAAATGTATACAGTGACTGAGATGATAATGACTGTGTGACATCATCCCACTGCATTCTATGTATCCTCTGGGATGTGATCGGTCTGTCCCTGATTCTCAACAGACAGAGGAGAGGACACCTACTGGAGAGGAACAACACATAACAGTGGGCTATAACTGTTCCATCTATAACAGCTCACTGTGGCAACTGAGGCCTACCTCAAGTCTCCGCACTAAATGACTCACCCCACAACTTCTGAAAACACAAGCATGACAAACATCAAGATTGGGCTTTGATAAAAATTCAGATGGGCTCTTGATTTTCTGGTTTGTCCAGAAAGCTGGTTTATGGGTCATAGGGAGTATCCATAGGGAGTATATTTATGCCATGTTATCTCCTAACTTTTGCAACACACGGAGGCTCTATGACTGTAGCCTATTGCCACTTTGATGACTTATAACTGGCCAACAAAAAGCTACACGAGCCACGCTCCACTCTCATGAAAAGCAAGAGCATCAGCATAAATGATACAATTTCTCTCTATCTTCTTTCTCTATACTGCAACAGTCGTGTTCAGATCTGTACCTTTCTGAACAAGTCAGTTAAAATGACAAATAGCCAAGATTCTTAAAATTACAAATACCCGAGACCCGTGACAATCATATCAGATTAACCCATACCCGTGACATTATTTAGAATTCTGGATGTGGACCCGCTACGGTCCGAGATCGAGATTCGGGTATCTCTAGTGTGTGCCTCTCTCTCTGTAGGCTTGTGAGAGACACACACATAGCAGATAATTACAGACTGAATACCGTCATGTCACTATGGCAACTCTATATTCTCCCCCACCCCTTCATGATTATTTATGGTTTGCGGGCAACAATTATAGAAATGTTTTAATCATGTTTCCCTGAACAGCACTGAGTGAAGGGACACAGGTGGAAGAATGATGATGACGAGGTTCGAGCTCCATCCGACCAAGAATAGTAACTCTCATCCCCTTCCCTAGTCCAAGAATATTAACTCTCCTCCCCTTCCCTAGTCCAAGAATAGTAACTCTCATCCCCTTCTCTAGTCCAAGAATATTAACACTCATCCCCTTCCCTAGTCCAAGAATAGTAACTCTCATCCCCTTCCCTAGTCCAAGAATAGTAACTCTCATCCCCTTCCCTAGTCCAAGAATAGTAACTCTCATCCCCTTCCCTAGTCCAAGAATAGTAACTCTCATCCCCTTCATTAGTCCAAGAATAGTAACTCTCATCCCCTTCCCTAGTCCAAGAATAGTAACTCTCATCCCCTTCTCTAGTCCAAGAATAGTAACTCTCATCCCCTTCACCAGTCCAAGAATAGTAACTCTCCTTCCCTTCCCTAGTCCAAGAATAGTAACTCTCATCCCCTTCCCTAGTCCAAGAATAGTAACTCTCATTCCATTCCCTAGTCCAAGAATAGTAACTCTCATCCCCTTCTCTAGTCCAAGAATAGTAACTCTCCTTCCCTTCCTTAGTCCAAGAATAGTAACTCTCATCCCCTTCCCTAGTCCAAGAATAGTAACTCTCATCCCCTTCCCTAGTCCAAGAATAGTAACTCTCATCCCCTTCATTAGTCCAAGAATAGTAACTCTCCTTCCCTTCCCTAGTCCAAGAATAGTAACTCTCATCCCCTTCCCTAGTCCAAGAATAGTAACTCTCATCCCCTCCCCTAGTCCAAGAATCGTAACTCTCCTTCCCTTCCCTAGTCCAAGAATAGTAACTCTCATCCCCTTCATTAGTCCAAGAATAGTAACTCTCATCCCCTTCCCTAGTCCAAGAATAGTAACTCTCATCCCCTTCTCTAGTCCAAGAATAGTAACTCTCATCCCCTTCCCTAGTCCAAGAATAGTAGCTCTCATCCCCTTCTCTAGTCCAAGAATATTAACTCTCATCCCCTTCCCTAGTCCAAGAATAGTAACTCTCATCCCCTTCCCTAGTCCAATAATAGTAACTCTCCTTCCCTTCCTTAGTCCAAGAATAGTAACTCTCATCCCCTTCCCTAGTCCATTATGCATTTTGTCCTTTACAAGCCTATAACACCAACAACTTAAATAATTTAAGTTAATATACAATCAAACGAGGATATCTATGTGAAGCTAACTCGGAAGAAAAGCAGAATAACTCTTCCATCTCATCTTCTTCCCAGTCTGTCCAAAGACACCAAAGACAGCTACATTATTTCATATATTTTATACTGTGAAAAACCACCTTCCTGACCTCTGTGTGAGACTAAATGAACCCAGCAGCAATAAGCCCCAAGCCACAGAGAGAGTGCTCTCCTCTCCTGCCTGAAACAAGAAAGCACTCCACACTCCAGTCTTAATAGGAGAAAAACAGAGTCTTGGAAGAGAGAGAAAGAATCGAGAGAACATTCTATTCCCTGCCATAGAAAATAACAAAATGGAAAAGCCATTTAAAGTAGGAATGTGTTTGGACTGCAGCGGAGAGGCCTCCTACTTTTGGCCCAGCAAACACACACACACACACACACACACACACACACACACACACACACA